>NC_056566.1:14761634-14768577 GCF_013358625.1 Macadamia integrifolia
CCTCCTTCAGGCTCTGTGTACCCAATCAGAACTGATACCCAAACATCATAACCTAGCGAACCTAAGTATGACTGCATTCTCCTCTTCCACAAGATAAAATCAGATCCATCAAACTTTGGTGCATGTCCTGAATAACCTTCACCTGCCATACTGTCACTGTCGCTGCCTCTGGATCACTCAATTGTTGATCAAACTATCACTGAGTATCGGCTCTGATACCAATTGTTGTAACCCGACAGTCACTGAAAGGGGGGGTGAATCAGTGAGTCCAATTCCGATCCCCAAAAACCTATCTGATGTCTGACCAAGAAAAACCTGATATACCTATCCCTATTTGCACACAGTCGTATGCACACTCAGCCTCTCATAGGCACTTCCAAGTATGCACACTCATTCCACATTCCACGCACTTCAATATAAAATGCAAACAACAAGCACCCACAACACAGGGTTTTTACGAGGTTCGGCAATTTGCCTACATCCCCAGAGTAGTGTCTGTAAAGGCTTCGTACCTACTCAATACACTACTTTTGATTGCACCCACAGTCGGGAACACCCACACCCAATTTTCTCAAGCCGAAACTGAGATGGCACTCATAGTGCCGATACAATGTGTAGCACCCACTAAGCACACAATAAATAATACAATTAAATTAGGCTTATATCAATGCCCTACAGTCAAGCTCTGCCTAGCATATGCATCCACAACTAGCTAGCATGCTTACAGTTCATCCACAACTAACCTATCATGTATACATTCATCCACAACTAACCCTAACATACATACATACATGTAATGTAAAATCAAAGGTTAGAGAATCTCACAACCGATCGCCTGGGATGACTGGAAACTTGTACTGACAAGTTTGGTGCTCACACCTTCTCTCTCCTTGGCTTCTTGCTCTTCAAAGCAAACACATCCTTGCTTTCTTCTCTTCTTCCTTGGCTTTGAGTTAATGTACCATTAACACACTTCAACCACCTCTTTTACCTCCTTTAATGGCCTAAGAACATTTATCATCAAGAATGTATGTTCATTCAAGGACCAACAAAGAGGGGGAAGCTTCTCCTACCAAAACCGTAGCCTTTTTTCACTCAAAATCCATTTTTCTTGCTTCCATGGTGTAGGGCTTGAAAAAACGAAGAAGCTGCAACTTGGTTCACCCAAATCCGACTTAAAATGAAGGAGATATGACCTTTTGAAGTTGGAGCAATGAGATAGCCCGAAATGGAATCTTCGTACGGGTGGCGTAGGCTACACCGGCGGCGCGCGCAACAGGGGCGAAATCTGACCGTAGATCTCATATAAAAGATCTTATAATCCAAGCCGTCCGATTAAACCAACGGACAATAGATCCAAACCGTTAGATTTGAATCTCGATGACGTCATCATGACGTAGGCGCTGACATCGTCAGAAGTGTTGTCGATCTATGATTGGTTGCTTTTCCGGATTTTAAGGAATCTTGTCTCCCGCTCACAAAAGTAAAAAGGCTTATTGACCGTTGGATCCGAATCCTCCATGTTGGCTTTAATATGATTTCATGAGATCATTAAGATCTTCTTTATATCTTCTATACACGCGCGAAACACACTAACATAATTTGATAAGGTGTAGCGCCAGTGCATCAAGAATTATGCACCTAACCAATCAAATCTTACGCGCAAGCATCTATCTCTTCCATATCACACCAAAATCTCAGCAGCCTTTGGATGGGCATCAAGCCTACGTGGTCGAATCTTGACCATCCATTTCACTTCCCCTTACTCCTCTTTATTACAATCAAGCCCCTGCCTCCATATGTTTCAGTGCTTAAATACCCCTTTCAACTCAGACCTTCAAAATCTTTAAATTACACAAAAGCCCTTCAAATTTCAAAAATAAATTCCGAAAAACCCACCCAACACCGAGAGCAACTGATGGATTTTCGGTTTGAATTTTCGAATCAACTTTACGGAAACGCTTATAACTTTTTCATACGATATCCAATCGAGATGAAACAAAGTGTGTTGGAATCATAACTGGATGCTCTACGACTTTTCAGGAGACTCAATCATCTGAATCATCCATATAAAAAGACCAAAATGCCCCTACACCTTTCCAATGACGTATCTTTCTCATACGGAATCAGAACGCGATGAAATCAGAACCGTTGGAAAGATTGTATTTTTGTCATATTGTTACATGTAGAACACTTCCTTTAAAAAATTCATCTTCAATGCCGAAACTGCCCTCGACTGCCACAAATGCCGTAACTTCTTCATACGGTATCGGAATGTGACGAAATCAAATGCACTGGACTAGGTAAATTACAATCTATATTTTTCATGAAGATCCGATCTTCCAAAAATGTCATTTCCATTGCCGAAAATGCCCTCGATCGTAAATAGGCCAATTTTGCCAGTTTTGACCCAGAAACCCGCACCACCTATTAATGATGTATTAAACCACTCCATGCATACCAAGCTGCTCTGTTATCTCATCGGTGACACTGGACACTGCCATGTCATCATTTTCATCCACGTCACCCAAACTGGCCACGTCATCACCGCCACGTGGCCGAGTTGCCAACGACAACCATAAAACAACATTTCCTTCTTTCTTTTTCTTTCTTCCATCTTTTTTCTCGTTTCTTCTAATCCTCTAACCACAAAGATGGATCGTGTGGTTGGGTCTTCTTCTTTCGGTTGTACACCTTGATGTCTCCATCAACTCTCCCCCAGCTTGGAAGAATTCACCTCCAGTGAATTACGGCTCAGGTAGTACTCAAGCACGCTTGGGTTGAGTCATTGGATTTCTTGCAATGTGATCCAGGTGTTGTCAATCTCCAGTCGCCCACGCCATTTGACCAAGAACTCTCTAGAACCTCCTGTGTGTGTGGATACAATCTTCTCATCAAGGATTTCCTCAACTTCTTCAGTCCTTCTCATGACCTTAGGCACAGGTGGTAATGAGGTGGGGGGAAGTGGTTGGTTTGGCTCAGTAGTCTCATTAATGGTGAAGGGGAAGCCCTCAAAGTCATCAGGATAGAAAGGGGTAATGGTAGAGGTACCATGGTATGGGATAAGGTCTTCAACGTTGAAAGTATTATTGATCTCCATACTAGCTGGCAGATCAAGAACATACGCATTGGCACCTATCCTCTTGACTACTTTGAACGGACCTGTGCTACGAGCATGTAGCTTGCTCGCTTTTTCCCTAACAAAACGTTGCGGCTTAATTCTAACCATCACCATATAGCCCTCTTGAAACTCTTGTAGCCTTCTGTGCACATTTGCCTTCGACTTACATTGCTCGTTGCTCAGTGCTATCTATCTTCTTATGCCTGCATGCAAATCAAGTATATGCTGAGCAAAAGACTCGACTGATAGAAATGTCCTAGAACTAGACACTAGGACAAGGTCTATAGGTGCCCAGGGCTGGTATCCTGAACAAATCTCAAAGGGGGACAGATTAGTGGTACGACTCTTAAAACTATTAAATACATACTCAACCTGGCTAAGGACTCGATTCCAACTGGTAAGGCGTTCTCCTATGAGGCAACGCAACAAGTTTCCTAAGCTCCTATTGACAACCTCAGTCTGGCCATCAGTCTAAGGGTGGAAAGCAGAAGAGAAGCGGAGCTTAGTGCCCATCATCCGTCATAGGGTCTTCCAAAAACTGGTGAACTTAACATACCTATCGGACACTATGGTGAGGGGTAACCCATGGTACTTGACAACCTCGTTAAAGAAAAGTTTGGCTACTACGAACGCATCAAAGGTTTTAGAGCATGGGATGAAATGGGCCATCTTCGAGAAGCGATCTACAACCACATAAATAGAATTATGGCCTCTCGAAGTTTTTGGTAAACCAAGCAAGAAGTCTATGCTAAGGTCCTGCCAAGGGGAATGGGGAATGGGGAATGGGGAACGTGTAGGGGAGTGTACAAACCCGCGTTCTGCTTTTGTTGTTTGGCAGTCTGGCATGTCCTACGCTGACTCACAACTCTAGCAACATCCCTCTTCAATCCTAGCCAAAAGAATCGGTCAACGAGGGTGATGGTCTTATCTCGACCGAAATGGCGAACAACTCCCCCAATATGTAATTCCCAAATCAGGAAATCTCAGAGTGAAGTCTTGAGAATGCACAACTTGCTTCCTTTAAAAAGGAACTCGGAGTAGGTAGTCTGAGCGACTGACAAGGTTGCCTCCACTCAAGGAAGTGAACGGCTCACAAAAATCAAGACAGGTGAGGTACTTGTCCTTGACCCGCTCGAATCCTACAACCACTACACTTATGGTCTGGAGCAACACACTAGCCCGACTCCTAACATTGGTGCGACTGAGGAACATGTTTACCCGGCTAAGTGCATCTGCAGCGGTATTCTCTACACCAGGTTTATGCTCGAGTACAAAGGTGTACTCTTGGAGAAGCTCAACCCACTTAGCATGTCTCGGGTTTAGTTTTTTTTGGGCACTCAGGTATCTCAGAGCCTGGTGATCAGAGAATAGCACAGATTCTTGCGGCAGAAGGTAATGTCGTCAATAGCACAATGATTGGACAACAGCATAGAATTCTTTGTTGTATGTGGAATATCATTGCCTTGCTTTATTAAGTTTCTCACTAAAGTAGGCAACAGGGTGTCCTTGCCCTAGGACACCACCTATTCCAATACCAGATGCATCACAGTTTACTTCGAAGACCTTAGAAAAATCTAGGAGGCGCAGGACAGGGGCCTCAGTCATGAGCTTTTTAATCTCAGTAAAGGCCTTTGTAGCACTCTTAGTCTATTGAAACTCCTTTTTCATGCAATCCGTGATAGGAGACATAATGGAACTAAACTAGTAAATGAACCTCCTGTAGAAGGTGGCTAAGCCATGAAAACTTCGCACTTCATGGACATTAGTTGGCTCAGGCCACTCTACATTTGCTCTCACTTTCTCAAGATTAGCAGACACTCCTTGGGCTGAAACAACAAACCTCAAGAAGATGACTTGATCACTCATAAAGGTACACTTCTTGAGATTGACATAGAGTTTTTCTTGTAGAAGTACATGAAAGACCTTCTGTAAGTGATCCAAGTGGGAAGACGGAGTCTTACTGTAGATGAGGATAAGGATATCATCAAAATAGACTACTAAGAACTTGCCAATGAATGGTTGAAGCACTTGATTCATTATTCTCATGAAGGTGCTAGATGCATTTGACAAGCCAAATGGCATGACTAACCACTCAAAAAGGCCATCCTTCGTTTTGAAGGCTGTCTTCCACTCATCTCCAGGCCTAACCAGAATTTGGTGGTACCCGCTCTTGAGATCAATCTTCGAAACGATCGATGAGTTGGCCATCATATCCAACATGTCATCAAGCCTAGGGATAGAGAACCTATACTTGACAGTGATCTTATTGATGGCCCTACTATCAACACATACGCCAGGTGCCATCTTTCTTTGGCATGAGCAAGGTAGGTACTGCACATGGGCTAAGGCTCTCCCTAATGAACCCCTTTTGTAACAATTCATCCACTTGCCACTTGAGCTCAGCATGTTCTTTGGGATTCATTCGGTAATGGGGTAAATTCGGGAGAGAGGACCCTGGAACTAAGACGATAGAGTGCTGGATGTCACGCATAGGTGGTAACTCATCGGGTGGTTCCTCAGGGAATAACCTCTCACATTTCCTCAACAAGAGTTGTACTTCCCTAAGAGCCTCAGTGAATAAGCGTAACCTATCGGTATTACTCTGTATGGCAACTAGAGCATAAATCACTCCTGACTCTTAACACTCTTCTTCAAATTGTTATTGATTTAGAATATTGAGTGTTTACCTGGGGGTGTGTTTGGATCTACTCCCTTTGTGTTCTGGAACCCGTACTTCCTTACAAGCACTAGGGGTCAGCTTAATTTTCTTCCTTTTGAACTCAAAGACATAGGTGTTAGACTTCCCATAATTGGTGACATCTCGGTAATATAACCAGGGTCTACCTAGGATGATGCGGGCAACATCCATCTCTAGGACATCACACCACACCTGATCCTCATATCCTGCAAAGTGTAAGGGAACTAGACACCTCAGATTAACGGGGATGGTGGACTGATCTACCCAGGCAACCTTGTAAGGCTTGGGGTGGGGTTCAGGTTTGAGGCCCATTCGAGTAACAGAACTCTTGGCGACCATATTCATGCAACTCCCGCTGTCTATGTTGACGCGGCAGTTCTTGCCTTGATGACATGTGTAAGTGATGAAAAAATTAGTTCGCCGTCAATCATCGTTACTCCTAAATTGTGAGACCATGCATCACACAATACCGAGCTTGAGGTCACCGGCCTCCTCATTAGATATGGTCTCATCTGGTGTATGGTCTTATACTCATGGTCCTGAAAACCCTCTTGGTCACCTTCTTCAGGAGCCTGCTCTCCCACATAAAGATTCCTATTGGGACTCTTTGGAGAAGTGACCAAACCCGCGACACTTGAAGCTAGGGGTGTCAATTCCTAAACCGAACCGGTAAAACCGGCCGGACCGAACCGATAACAACCCGGACCGAACCGAACCGAAGCCTTATTGGTTCGGTTCGGTTTCAAGTATTGTAACCCCAAAACCAAACCGAACCGCACCGAAAACCGGATGAACCCGAAACCAAACCGAAACCGGCTCAAAACCCGGACCGAAACCGAAACCAAACCGGTAAGAAACCGAAACACTCCAAAATTCATTAAAAAAATTAAAATTTGAATAGTTTTGTATACATTTGTATGGAAAATCGAATTCAAACTAGACCAAAAATCAAAACCAACCCGGTTACAAATCGATTTAAGAAATCGAAGTTCAACAATTCATCATTTGGTTGTTTCCTAATGGCTTCATACCGGTTTAAAAAACCGATCCAAACCGAAATGAACCTAATAAATCCAAACCGGTACCAACCCGAACCCAAACCGCACCGAAACCGACACCGGACC
>NC_056566.1:14768677-14775031 GCF_013358625.1 Macadamia integrifolia
AAGCGAAGAAGAAGCAGAGGAAGAAGAAAAAAAAAATTCCGTAGACGAAGAAGATGCAGAGGAAGAAGAAGAAAAAAAAAGATTCGTAGAAGAAGAAGCAGAGGAAGAAAGAAAGAAGAAGAAAAAAAAAAAAGATTCGTAGAAGAAGAAGCAGAGGAAGAAAGAAGAAGAAGAAAAAAAGACGTAGACGAAGAAGAACCAGAGGAAGAAGAAGAAGAAGAAGAAGAAGAAAAAAAAGAAGAAAAAAAAAAGAACGTAGACGAAGAAGAAGCAGAGGAAGAAGAGGGAAAAAAGAAAAAAAAAAGAATCGTAGGCGAAGAAGAAGCAGAGGAAGAAGAGGGAAAAAAAATCGTAGCTCGAAGACGAAGTAGCAGGGAGGGAAAAAAAATTACAAACATACCTTTTTCTTTGTAATGGCATAGGAAGTTGAAGAGAGAGTCGCAGAGTTGTATCCAATCAGTCGGTTGAATCCAAAGTTCTCCGATACGATTGTAAATTTGTAATGGCAGAGTCGTAGAGAGAGAGTTCACCGGCCGGTAGAGAGAACCAGAGAAACATGGAGGGTTTTAAAAAAAGACCTTTCATGTTATATTTTCCCCCCACCACCAAACCTTTTTCTTTTTTTTTGTTGTTCACTTGAAGAGTAAAATGATTCCATGCATCTCACACCATTTAAAAACCTGTACTTCATCAAATGAAAAATTTAGAATTAGAATATAAAAAACAAATAATTAAGTGAAAGTAAAAAAAAAAAAAAACCAAGGCGTTCGCCTTTCATAACAAGCCGTCCAAGGGGCCAAAGGCGACGCCTTGATACCAAAGGTGACCGCCTTTTATACTTCAGCAATGGCGTCCCTCGCCCTGGCCCTAAAAAAACGCTTGGACGCCAAGGCGACGCCTTGACAACTATGCTTGGCGCCGTGACAACTATGCATGTAACTTATCTATATAACACTTCTTAACTGCCCAACATTATGCCCTGTACATCATACCCGGTCATACAACACTCTTATAGAATTTTCCTTTAAGCTTTAAAGGAATACGTCGGTCACACAACACTCCGATCGCACCTCTCCACTTCATCCACCCCATTTTAACCTTTGTGAAACATTGTCCTCTATGTCACCTTTTTATTTTGGATAAATAAATAAATTAATTTATTACCAAAGGCGAGAAGGACATACAAAGGGGAGAGTGGGGGAGGGGAAGCTTAAGCCAACAAGAAAAAGCCAACCCGGGGGGAGCAATAACATCAAAGCAACAAGAAAACCAAACCAGCAGATCAAGGGGATACATCCAAAGTTTTTTTTTTTGGGGGGGAGGCAAGCAACAAAGGGGAGGAAAAAAGGAAAGTGGGGGACATCAAGTATAGGGATGGTGTCAATCAGTAAGTTCCAGGAGGCAATGATATGCCTGTTCTTAAGGGAGTTTGGGACATGATGAGGATGAAGGGGTTAGATTTTGGAGGTAACATCATAAAAGATGGCTATCCAAATCTTGTTTGGAGAGTGGCAATTGGATGACCATCTATGGATGTTACGTTCTATCTAGAGGTGGTTTATAGTTGCAGAAAAAACAAGTTTTCTAATGCTGACACAAGTGGAGGAGCCCGCAAAGGTTATGTCAATCCAGATCCATTCCCTATCAAAAGGGAGAATAGGTCCGTTGGAGGGCCAGCACCTAGAGAGGACAATTTTTGAGACGGAGGAAGAGAGGGGGTAGGAGAAAAAAATGTGCAAAATGTCCTCCAAGCTAAGGGGCAAAGGCAACAGGAGGAGTTAACAGGGATGTGGCGGCAAATGAGGAAGGATTGGGTTGGGAGTTAGTTGAAGAGGCATATCCAAATAGTGAAGCTATGGCAAGGAATGCGGCTTTTAAACTAGACGAGATTGCACCAAGGGACACGAGGCCAGAGGATCTGACGAGGACAAGCAGAGGTAGAGGAGAAAATCCTATTGGAAGAGGGGAGCTAAGTGCATTTGTCTTCCCTTCCTCGGCGCCCTGGGGGGAGTGGAGGGAGGGAAGATCAGAGGTCGACAAGAGGAGGGGGAGGCAGGGGGACCAGTCTTGGGGAAAAATGATACAGGGAAACAAGTGCATATTTGGGAAGGCCAGAGGAGTAGATGGTCCTAGGAATGAACAGGGAGGGAAGGATGCCGGAAGGGTGCCAGGGATCCAACCAGAGAGAGGTTGACTGGCCGTTGCCAATAGAGAAGGAGATGGCATTGAGGGCCAAAGGTCCGAGGTTGAGAATTTTCCTCCAAATACAAGAAGCATTAGTACGGGTGGGGGCAGTCCAGAGAGAGTTGTGATTAAGCAGGGAGGAATGGATCCAATCAACTTAGATGCTTCTCTATTTAGATACAATTTTCCAAATGAGCTTAAGAATACCCACAGAGTTGACCTCTTTGATTCTTCTAAGTCCCAGGCCTCTTTCAGCCTTGGAGAGGCAGACCTTGTCCCAGCAAAGGAGATGGAGGAACTTAGAACCCTTCCAGAACCCTTCCAAAGGAAGGAGCAAAAGAGTTGTTCAATGGACTTGATAATAGAAGTAGGGAGGACAAAAATGCCAAACTAGTAAAGGTACATGGACTGGAGAACTGATCTAATGAGGGTGAGACAACCAGCATAGGAGAGGAGCTTTCCTTTCCAGAGCTAAAGTCTTTTTCTCGGGAGATCAAGCATAGGGGAGCAATGATGAGCAGAAAGCCTAGAGGAGATGAGAGGGAGACCCAAGTGTTTGAAAGGCAAGGAGCCCAAGGAGAAACATGTGATACCAAAGAGATGAGCCTAGGTCTTGGTAGAGACACCCGAGATAAAGAGACTCGACTTGAGGAGGTTAATACTGAGACTTGAAAGACTTTCAAAGGAGTGGACAGAGGACATATGACATTGGAGATGGAAAGGGGTCGGCCTTGGAGAAGATCATGATATCATCAGTAAAATCGAGATGAGAGAGACAAAGGGATTTGCATTTGGGGTTAGGAGAGATGGGATGGAGGTCAGCGGCAGATTGGATGGAACGAGACAATTTCCAGGGATAGGGAGAAGAGAAAAGAGGAAAGGAGGCATCCTTGCTTGATACTATGACCAAAGGGGAAATAGCCTGTTGGGCTTCCGTTAACCAAAACAGAGAACCGGGGGTGGAAATGTAGCAGTGGGTCCAATGGACAAAGGAGGGAGGGACAGACATATGGAGCAGAACTTTGGAGATGAAGTCCCATCTTAATGTGTCAAAAGCCTTATGAATGTCAATTCTAAGGAGGGCAGCAGAAGAGTGGGATTTCGATCAAAACCCTAGACAATCTCGTGGCATAGGATGATGTTTTTTGCAATGCTCTTTCCAGCAATGAAAGCAGATTGATTAGGGCTCACAAGAGAGTTACTAACTTTCTGAATCCTATTGGTGAGGATTTTGGTAATGAACTTGTAGAGAAGGTTACAGAGAGAAATGGGTCTGAAATCATTCATTAAAGCCACACCTTCTTTCTTGGGGATGAGGCAAAGAAGGGTATGGTTGATTCCACTAGATGGATAACGATATGTCACTTTCTTTATTTATGGTTGACCCAAGCAAGGATTAAAGTATCGGTATCTGTCACCGTATCGATCGGCCAAAATTAAGATACGTATCGGAAGGTATCGTATCGTATCGGAGATACACTAAGATACGTTAAAGATACACACATAAATGGATAGGAAACATTTTTTTAAACACTTTTGCATAAAGAATTTGTTAAAAAAAGCTATTGATAACATGTATTATGCATAAACACTAAATTGAGGGTATCGTACTAAGAATTCAAGGTCTGTAGTTGTCCCATAAATGTAAAATCCTTGTTCCCAACCTTGATTTCCACTTTAGTTAGAGAGAAATATGACTGACAGCAACTTTGGAACAAAAACCCTTCAAAAAATCGTTTTTTCTGAAAAATTACCCATATTGGCCATTATATGACCGTAGCACCGATACGTATCGATACTCACCGATACATACCGATATATATATATATCGATACTCACCGATACGTGCTGATATATACCGATACGTATCGATCGATACATACCGATACTCACCGATACGTACCAATACATACCGAAACGTACATTTTACCTCAATTTTATATTTTTCATAGTCGTATCGTATCGATGTGTATTAGTGGTGTATTGATGCATATCGGTATGTATTATAGGATATATATCGATACGAAATGATTTAAAAAATTCAATGTATCGTATCGGTGTGTATCGTATCGACCGACTAAATTTAAGATACGTATCGGAGGGTATCGTATCGGTATCGGAGATACTTAAAACCATGCACCATTGCTTATCTTTATTAAAAAAAAAAAAAAGTGAAGTATAAACCTGACCTAAATGCTCCCATGAAGTATAAACCTATGCTCCTATTTACAACTAAGATTACGACTAAAAATTCTTTAAAAAAAAAAAGCACCAAATAATATGAAGAAGGTACCATAATTATTTAAAAACAACTAACTGTAATGAAAAAATAGATCACTACCATAATTATCTCCCTCTCTCTCTCTCACTCTCTCTTCCCTAAACGTGGGGGAGAATTTAAAAAATAAAACCTCTATAACTCATAATTATTCACTACCATAATTACCTCCCTCTCCCTCTCACTTTCTCTTCCCTTTACATGGCGGAGAATTTATAAAAAAAAAAACCTCCACAATTCATAATTATCCCCCTCTCCCTCTCTCACTCACTCTTTCTTCCCTCTAAACGTGGGGGAGAATTTAGACACTACCATAATTATCCACCTCTCCCTCTCTCTCTCACTCTCTCTTCCCTCTAAACGTGGGGGAGAATTTAAAAAAAAAAAAACCCACTATAATTCATAATTATACACTACCATAATTATCCCCCTCTACCTCTCTCTCTCTCTCTCACTCTCCCTTCCCCAAACGTGGGGGAGAATTCAAAAAAAAAATTTGCTAAACGTCTCTCTCTCTATAACTGTTGCTTACCCTTTTCAATTGGCCATTTGCAAAACGTTTCTCTCTCAAATAATCACTCTACCTTAAGTGAAACTGGACACCTCCTTCCCACATCTCTCACACGGAAGGAGTAGGAACAGATCAGAGAGACTCTTCTCTTTAAAACATAGCGCCTCGCTGTCTCTGGTCACCACCAACTAACCCAGTGATTTCCCGCATGATCTCTTCAGTTGATTCAAACTTCTATCAATTGGGGAGCCAGTGACGTTTTTGTTGCTACTACTTTCGCCCTAAATTGTTATATTGGTATTTAGAAAAGTTGTAACCAATCAATTTTGTATATGGTTTCGCAGGGACAGTTTTTAGAAGCAATGCTTTTTTTTTTTTTTTTTGTAGAAGACTGGATCGGAGATGCAGAAAGAGAAAATGAGAGAGCACTTCGAATATAAGGCCAGATCTTAAAGGCCGTCATCATCTGGTCAATCCAATTATGGATTCATTAATCTCCTTCGCTGAACTCTTAAACCTTATAGAATGGGTCGAACAAATCCTCTACTCTTCTATGACTATGCTTAAGAAGATTTGGTTTTCTTCTTGCTAGAACGAGTCAAGTGCAGTGCTGCTACCCGATGGATACACCTTTCTCCTCCTACCATCATCAACATCAAGTCATTTCTTACTACCGGTAATTTCCCTCTCTTGCTACTAGATCTTTCCTTTAGTTATGAACAAAGCGTAACGTTGAATTTCCGTCCCTCAGGTAGTCTACCGCTTACATTGCCGTTTATTATGGTTACAACCCTGTCAGTAAATTCGTTGGATTAATTTTCACCAAAAAAAAAAACCTTGGATTGGTATAAACTCCTCCACCAATGACAAGCGAAGGGATGCAGGGTTGATTGATGATCCACATGGTGGTACTTGTGTAATTTTTAGTTTTTATTTTAATATTAATGTGGGATCCATGGCTAACATAGAGACTAACATGACTAAATGATGATTGAATGGTGATCAGAAACTAAGCTCTATGTGGGGCGTACATTTTAATAAACAAAAAATGTGGGGCGTACATGAACGTGCTCTGTTCTTCTCATAGATGGACAGGCAAGCCAGTGGTGTTACCCCAATCCCAACCCAAAAAAATAAATAAATAAATAAAAATGAAAAATAAAATATGACAAGCGATGGTGAACCCCAACACAATGTGATGCCGACGAGATCCTTACATTGGAACGTGAATATTAAGTGCTGATTGGATTTCAATAATAGGATAAATAATAACCAAATTAAATAAGATTAAATTCATGTTGTATAAATTAGCCTCAAGCTTTTAGGTTAGGGTTGGCTAGAGTAATTTCAGTATTGTAATTGATATATATTAACGATTTGT
>NC_056566.1:14780416-14784726 GCF_013358625.1 Macadamia integrifolia
TGGGTTGCAGGCCATATGGGGAAGCAAGATTAATGGTGGAGACCCAGTAGAGTACTATAGGATTTGATCTCTGATAAGATGTGAAATTGAAGACCTTATCAGTTAATGCTGAAGACTTGGATTTCCATGGTCATCATTGATGGATCTTAACTTTTCACGTACTCTTTATCTTTGTCGGAACAACACATTTGTTTTTCTTTCTTTAATTCACTCTCCTCTTCTTCTTTCTTCTTCTTCTTCTTTCTTCTTCTTCTCTACAAGACAAAACCCTCCAATTCTAAAGCACTAGATGTGGTCTCTTCCGCAGAAAATATCTCAGCAACAAACACCTTTGTCCAAGGAAGACACTGACCAATACTCTCACAAACACCAAACTGCTAGTGTCACATGGGCCGGTGTCTGTGTGGCTTGGGATCCAGGAAGAAGAGGAGGACAACTTAATATCTAACACCAGTAACCCAAGTGTCAAATATCACTTCGATAAAAAAAGAGTTACTGACATGGGTTGCAGGCCATATGGGGAAGCAAGATTAATGGTGGAGACCCAGTAGAGTACTATAGGATTTGATCTCTGATAAGATGTGAAATTGAAGACCTTATTAGTTAATGCTGAAGACTTGGATTTCCATGGTCATCATTGATGGATCTTAACTTGTCACGTACTCTTTATCTTTGTCGGCACAACACATTTGTTTTTCTTTCTTTAATTCACTCGCCTCTTCTTCTTTCTTCTTCTTTCTTCTTCTTCTTCTTTCTTCTTCTTCTCTACAAGACAAAACCCTCCAATTCTAAAGCACTAGATCTGGTCTCTTCCACAAAAAATATCTCAGCAACAAAACACCTTTGTCCAAGGAAGACACTGACCAATACTCTCACAAACACCAAACTGCTAGTGTCACATGGGCCGGTGTCTGTGTGGCTTGGGATCCAGGAAGAAGGAGGACAACTTAATATCTAACACCAGTAACCCAAGTGTCAGATATCACTTCGATAAAAAAAGAGTTACTGACATGGGTTGCAGGCCATATGGGGAAGCAAGATTAATGGTGGAGACCCAGTAGAGTACTAGAGGATTTGATCTCTGATAAGATGTGAAATTGAAGACCTTATTAGTTAATGCTGAAGACTTGGATTTCCATGGTCATCATTGATGGATCTTAACTTGTCACGTACTCTTTATCTTTGTCGGCACAACACATTTGTTTTTCTTTCTTTAATTCACTCTCCTCTTCTTCTTTCTTCTTCTTCTTCTTTCTTCTTCTTCTCTACAAGACAAAACCCTCCAATTCTAAAGCACTAGATGTGGTCTCTTCCACAGAAAATATCTCAGCAACAAACACCTTTGTCCAAGGAAGACACTGACCAATACTCTCACAAACACCAAACTGCTAGTGTCGCATGGGCCGGTGTCGGTGTGGCTTGGGATCCAGGAAGAAGAAGGAGGACAACTTAATATCTAACACCAGTAACCCAAGTGTCAGATATCACTTCGATAAAAAAAGAGTTACATACATGGGTTGCAGGCCATGTATTCAAAAGAAAATAAATGAAAAAATCGGTTAATCATGGGGTTTTTATTTTTTATTTCTTTTATTAGGTTATTATTAATCCAATCTTGAATTTTATCGGGTTCAATCCCATTTTCAATTTTGATATATTCATTCAGTCGGTCTAGTTTGGTTTTGATTTCTATCAGTTCTATAGAAAAATGTTAGGGTTGGAGGAGATCCAAGGTCAGTAGCTAGGTCCCATGCAAAGAGAAATTGTTTGGCGAAGAAGAAGAAGAAGAAGAAGAACAACAAATGTGTTGTGCCGACAGAGATAAAAAGTACGTGACAAGTTAAGATCCATCAACGATGACCATGGAAATCCAAGTCTTCAGCATTAACTAATAAGGTCTTCAGTTTCACATCTTATTAGAGATCAAATCCTATAGTACTCTACTGGGTCTCCACCATTAATCTTGCTTCCCCATATGGCCTGCAACCCATGTCTGTAACTCTTTTTTTATCGGAGTGATATCTGACACTTGGGTTACTGGTGTTAGATATTAAGTTGTCCTCCTTCTTCTTCCTGGATCCCAAGCCACACCGACACCGGCCCATGCGACACTAGCAGTTTGGTGTTTGTGAGAGTATTGGTCAGTGTCTTCCTTGGACAAAGGTGTTTGTTGCTGAGATATTTTCAGTGGAAGAGACCAGATCTAGTGCTTTAGAATTGGAGGGTTTTGTCTTGTAGAGAAGAAGAAGAAAGAAGAAGAAGAAAGAAGAAGAGGAAAGTGAATTAAAGAAAGAAAAACAAATGTGTTGTGCCGACAGAGATAAAGAGTACGTGATAAGTTAAGATCCATCAACGATGACCATGGAAATCCAAGTCTTCAGCATTAACTAATAAGGTCTTCAGTTTCACATCTTATCAGAGATCAAATCCTATAGTACTCTACTGGGTCTCCACCATTAACTTCACCATGGTTGAAGAGAAACTTTCTCGAAACATCTTATCTCGTTTTGGAATGAATCTATCGCCATGCTTGTATTTCTATCGACCCTTCATGAAAGAGTGCTTTCCATTGTACATCCAAGAGATGAGATCTGCTTCATTCTCAATTTAGAATAAGGTTACATCTAGGGGTGTAAGTTTAGCCCTGACAATCCAAACCCGCCTTGAGCCCAAACCCTATCTAACCCGACTATGAGGGCCAACCGGACCCTAACCCACCCTGAGTCTAACCCTGATTATTATTGTGCTTTATAGAATGCAGCTGTCTCCTAGCCAAGGGAGAACCATATTTCTTGATGGGAGTTTCTTGATGTTGTCTAAAATATGGTGGTTAGAACCACCTAACTTTCTTGTACAACCTACTTTACATTAAAAGCAGAAAAGACTTCTTCAGGTGCTTTCAATAATATCGCTTGGTGGAGGTGCTTCTCTGTCTTCTTTGATAAAAAAAAAAAAGAAAAAAGAGAGAGCAAAAAGCCAAAAAAAAAACCCATCGCTACAATCATGAAATACGGAATGAGGAGAGGTGGGGGCTTGCAGCACTTGAGTTTCTTGGTCCTTATATATTGAAAATTAAGCATTATTGTAGATCAAGATGAAATTCTAACAATCTGTAATAACTGAAAATTTTGAAAAGAATGAATGGGATATGTGGGCCATGGGCATTAAGACATAGTCCATGGGCCCTGATGGGTTTTTTTTCGTTTGTCCTAGATTGGGTCCTCAAAACCTTGTATGACTATAACAATTGTCCCATTAAAAGACAACAAATGGTGATGCAACAATATTAGTAGTAGACTAGTAGCATAGGCTATGCAAAGTCTTGATGGATTTGATTATTACATTACAACATTAGTTAGTTTAAAATTTGGCTTTATTGTTTGGAGCTTTGGCTTTGACAACAACTCATAATTACAGAAAAAACACCATTGATAAGCCTATTAGTCTATGAGAACTGATAGGTATAGGATAGGTTCCTTGCCTTGTAGGCCAATGAAACTTTTTTGTTTGGGCTTTGCTTTGCAACATATGGGTTCCATGGAGCCCATCTTTCATGCCTGACCTGCAACTTGGAATCAACTCAACTTGTGGTAAACCTTCTGAGCTGATTGAGCCTACAAATTCTTGAGAGAGAGAGACCCACAAGTTCTTTAGAAAGAGATAGATGGAGACCCCAAATTCTTTAGAGAGAGAGAGTGTGAGGACAACGATGGGCACCACCATCTTTATAATTCCCTTTGGCTCGGCCATCAGGGTAACCTAAGTCTTTAAACTTTCTGATTTGCTAAAAATACTGTTGGGAAAACAGTACTCCTAATGCTTCCAAGAGTTTGTTTTGGAGAAAATGTCTTATCTGACCAAGTGACATAGGAATGCCATCGCCCTCTATCTTTATATCTCTTCTCATGATACTCTCTTTCCTCTTTGCATTCTATTGACGGATTGTGTTCTTCGCTCCTCATTGGCTGGCTTTCCCATTTATACGTGAATGCTTTATGTAGGGCTGTCAACCGGTTGCGTCGGGCCAGGCTGGGTCGGTCTCAGTCAAGTTTAATTGGACTTGACCACTTGAAAGCCTTGCACCGTGAATACCCATTTAAGTTAACAGGCCTAACTTTGGGGGACATGGTACGGCTTATAATCGGGCTGATCGGTGTCGGACTTTAATCGGGTTTCTTTAAACGGGCCTTAATCGGGATTTAACCGGGCTACAGACCTATCTAAGTCTAAACAGACTCTAAACGGGCTTTAAACGGGCCTATCCTAAAATTATATTCTTAAGTGGGTTGAGATTATAGTTGTTCTTTAAA
>NC_056566.1:14790003-14864407 GCF_013358625.1 Macadamia integrifolia
AATATGCAGGTTGGAGAAATTTTCAAAATACGCTTGTGGTAACCCTAGAGAGAGAGAGAGAGAGAGAGAGAGAGAGAGAGAGAGAGAGATTCTCCTCCACAAACAACTAACACCCAACCCATTACTCGTCTAAAACACGGAAGAATAAAATGTGTTGGTTTCTGTGTTTCTATACATTTATGTTACATGATGAGTCAGATGAAGCTGAAATTTTGTGGATTACTCGATTCTAAGACCCTTTACTTAAATGTCAAATGATAAATAAAGCATTGATCATAAATTTAAGACTAGTACATGAAAATGGGTTCAGAGTGTGAGTGTGTATATATGGCATATATATACATGGGTTCTAAGCTCACAAAATTATAAGATAGAGGATGATGAATGAAGGAAACATATCATTAGGGTTTGGTCCAATAAAAATTTTAAGTTTGTCCTATTAAGTCGAAATTTTACGAAGACTAAATGCATTCTCACTCTAAGAACATGAATTCGAGGATTGAGAGCAAGATTGCCACTCCTATGAAAATTGACATAAAAAATCGAAAGCATAAAAAATACATTTTTTTAAATTCATAGATGGATTTTCAACCTAAGGTGCATCCTAATCAGCACTTAAACCTATCTTTAGCAGCGGTTTTTAGACTTTTAGCAGTGGTAAAAATCAGCCATTAAAGTCATTATTTCTTGTAGTTGCCATCCAACTTTAGAGAATCTACTCAAATATAATTGATTCTACTATTCTAGTCCACCTTCTGCTTTTAACCTAAAATCCAAAAGAAAGAGTCAAAATTTAGCTAGATGTGCCCTAAGAGAATGTAATATTTAATCCAGGGAATATAATCTTGAGCCAAATTTGAAGTGTATGAACCACTTAAATTGTAAAGAGCAAGAACATTTAGGTATTGAATCCTATCCTCTATAATTTATGTTGATAAAATATGATTAAATTTGTTTATGGACCCTAATTACTGCAATGGAGGGACCATTACAGATGCCTTGGGGCACAACTATATTACTATAGTGGTTCAACCAAATTATGTGGATTAAGTGATTAGGTTAATTTACATTATTAATCTTAATGATGATGACGATAAAAGGAGGGATTAAGCTTAATTTATGTATTAAGATAGGTTAGGTAAGCTTCCGAATCCATTTCCAACAAGTAAACAAGGGAAATCAAATCATTGTTTGCTTGGGATCACTGGTTGGACAAAACACATGAACTCTCTAAGACATGAATGAGAATATTTGTTGCTTTGGTTTAGAACATCAAATACAAAACTTTATGGATTCATATGTTGGGTTAAACACATAATTTGTGAAAGCATTGTCTTAAGATATGTATAAACATGTTTCTTTCGAATCGAAAAAAATTTCCAATGATGGGTCCAGATGGTTTGGTTCGTATTAAAAGATTCATTGAACCATATGTAAGTGATCCCCTGATGCTAAAATGTTTGATAGATTTTACAGAGATCAATCAAGAGTTAGACCTAAAAGTACGAGATCAAAGGGTGTGAATTCACTATGGACAACCAAAATCTATGTTAGGGACCACACATCTACGTCATGGGTTATTATAAGTATGTAGTGTTTGTGTAGGAAGAAGGCAACAATCAATTTCAGAGTACTTAGTATGACGTGCCCGTACAACAAGGAACACTCTCATCCGAATAGTTTTACCAGAGGGTCTTGCTGGTCACCTAACCCAGACCGTATCAAAATAATTAGTAGAGTATCTAAATGTATTTATGATAATATATAAGGTGAATAGGAGTTATTACAGGATTGCCATTAGATATCTTTTATCCCCCATTGACATTATCCGGTAAATTACCCTTGAGGGACCCAATTATTTTACTATAGCATTCTAGGGACATCGGAAAACTCTGTTTGTTTCTATGAAAAAGATGAAAAAGGAAAATTTTATTGTAAAATAAAATTTCTTATTATTTGCTTTAATGTAAAATACAATAAAAATAAACCCCAACCTGCCCCAAATATAAACCGGGTCAAATTTGTTAATGTTATCCCTAAAAACAGATGTGAGAGGTTCGATCAGATCGGTTCGGGCCATGAATTGTTGCCTCCAACATGTCCGAAGTACCCCACACACACCTCCCCCCACCAACCCATCCAAAGGAAAAATAAAACGCATACATATGGATTAAAGAGAGAGAGAGAGAGACACTAGGTGCTCTTCTCAATAAAAAAAAAAAAAAAAACTCCATAGTCTTCTCACTAGAATACAGGAGAGGGATCCCCACAATGTCAATGATGGTGGAGAGAATATTGGCATCATCCATATATGAGGCCTACATGGATCAAAGTAGCAGAGAGAGAATGAGATTAGTAATGACAGACTGCCTGCTTGTCGTATGATAGAATTTGCACTTTGTCATTGTGCATATATTTTTCTCAAAAAATAAAAAGACTATTTAGTCTTATTCTCTTTATGGGAGAGGGTTTTCCGAGATACCATTGTTTCGGCGTTGTGGGAAAAAATTTCCCCTTGTTTATAAAATGTATGTTTGAAAAGAAAGACTCTTTTGGCCCAAAGTGAAGAATAATCAATGAGATTTGACATTTGAATATGATTCAAATTACATTAATTATCAACCTTATTTCAACCCCACATCGGCCTAATGAAATTTTTTTTCTACGCTTTAATTTGGTGCATAGGTATAAAAATAGTTGAAGATTAAGTTAAAAATAGGAAGATATTGACCATTCGAAATATAACATCAAATTCAATCATTTTCAATCATTTTCCTAGTCTTGTATATTAGTACAACCCCCTGATAACCAATGCAATCTCTTGATAGTATAATAGTTGTTAGGGAAGAAGATCGATGCCTGGTCACTTGGCCCCTGCACCAGCGTGGGGGCGAATGAGGGAGCATGCATAGGCATTAGCAAGGATGGATCTTTCCTTTTTCCTAGGGCTACCAGTTGACAAACTCTTTTTGAGTTGAAGCTTGAGATATGAACAAGGAACCTTGGCCATTGGGGTCTACTTGTCAAACAATTCATCTTTCAGTTGGTGATAGATGCCAATAATCAAAATATGTCCAATCCCAATTAATTCCTTTGTAACCCCAGCACTGAGAGGGGTAAAAACCTGTCCGATGTCTGGCCAAGATACCTGTCCCTGTTTGCACATAGTTGTATGCACACTCAGCCTCTCATAGGCACTTCCAAGTGTGCACACCCATTCCACATTCCACGTACTTCAATATAAAATACAAACAACAAGCACCCACAACACAGGGTTTTTACGAGGTTTGGCAATTTACCTACATCCCCGAAGTACGGGAGCATCCACTCCCGAAGCTTAACACCCACTAAGCACACAATAAGTAATACAGTAAATTGGGGCTTATATCAATGCACTACAGTTAAGTCTTGCCTAGCAAATACATCCACAACTAGCTAGCATGCTTACAGTTCATCCACAACTAACCTACATGTATACATACAACTAACCTAGCATGTATACATTCATCCACAACTAACCTTAGCATACATAGATGCATATAATATAAAATCAAAGGTTAGAGAATCTCACAATCGATTGCCTGGGATGACTGAAAACTTGTACTGACAAGTTTGGTGCTCACACCTTCTCTCTCATTGGCTTCTTGCTTTTCAAAGCAAACACATCCTTGCTTTCTTCTCTTCCTCTTTGGCTTTGAGTTAATGTACCATTAACACACTTCAACCATCTCTTTTACCTCTTTTAATGGCCTAAGAACATTTATCATCAAGTATTTGTGTTCATTCAATAATCAACAAAGAGGGAAAAGTTTCTCCTATCAAAATCGTAGTCTTCTTTTACTCAAAACTCATTTTTCTTGCTTCCATGGTGTAGGGCTTGAAAAAACGAAGAAGCTACAACTTGGTTCACCCAAATCCGAGTTAAAATGAGGGAGATATGACCATTTGAAGTTGGAACAATGAGATAGCCTGAAATAGAATCTTCGTAGGAGTGGCGTAAGCTACACCGACGGCACGCGCAACAGTGGTGCAAATCTGGCCATAGATTTCATCAAGGAGAATCTCTTAATATAAACCGTCCGATTAAAATAACGGATAGTAAATCTCAACCACAAGATTCGAATAAAATAGTCAACTAATGATGTCATGATGACGTCAGTGGTCAGCATGCACTTTTTGTTGTCGATCTATGATTGGTTACTTTTCTGGATTTTAAGGAGCTTGTCTCCCACTCACAAAGTGAAAGGCTTATTAATCGTTGGATCCGAATCCTCCATGTTGGCTTTAATCAGATTTCATGAGATCATTAAGATTGGAATCTTTTTTATATCTTCTATATACGCGCGAAACACACCAACATGCCTTGATAAGGTGTAGCGCCAGTGCATCAAGAATTATGCACCTAACCAATAAAATCCTACGAGAAAGCATCTATCTCGTTCATGTCAGCGTAAAATCTCAGCAGTCTTTGGATGGGCATCAAGCCTACGTGGTCGAATCTTGACCATCCATTTCACTTCCCTTTACTTCTCTTTATTACAATCAAGCCCCTGCCTCCATATATTTCAGTGCTTAAAGATCCCTTGCAACTCAGACCTTCAAAAATAAATTCCGAAAGAAATATTGTATTTTTGCCGTATTATTACATGGAGAACACTTCCTTTAAAAAATTCATCTTCAATGCCAAAACTGCCCTTGACTACCACAAATGCCGTAACTTCTTCATACGGTATCAGAATGCGTCAGATGTACTGGACTAGATAAATTACAATATATATTTTTTATGAAGAAACGATATTCCAAAAATGTCATTTTCACTGCTAAAAATTCCCTCTATCGTAAATCATTTTCATCCACGTCACCCAAACTGGCCATGTCATCACCGCCACGTGGCCGAGTTGCCAACAAAGACAACCATAAAACAACAATTCCAACGTCAATTCCATTGATTCCAATCCAAGTTTTAAGATCTCAAGTGTCGAAACTCTGAGTGGAATTTGAATAGTGAAAGTTTAAACAACCTTCTTTATGAATTTTAAGCTCCCTCCAAGTTTAATATTACTATATCCCTTGATAGTTAGTCATTACGGTAATAAAACAAAATAATCATTGTAAAGGAGAGTTACCATATAAGATATGTCTCTTATTTTCTTCGTTCAACTAATTAAAAATTTTAATGCATTTTGAAAGATCGTAGTGTGAAGAACTCTTTATTACCTTTTTTCGGATGATCTAATGGTCAAGCAAATTTTTTTTTTTTGATTTAATATAATTATTTATTCATCTAAAAAAATTAATAAATAAAACCCAAAGAGCATTGGACATCTAAAATAATATTTCAACTTTCTCCCACTACCTAAATAATTAAGGGCAAAAACACCAAAAAAAAACAAAAAAGTTAAAACTACACTCGAGCCTTGCGTCGGTTTCTTTCTCATGGTAAACTGATGCCTATATAGGCTGTACGTTTCACTTACACTGAGGTGATGAGAGAGAGAGAGAGAATCTTTATTGGTTTCAGGGGTCTCTTATAATAAGTTTTTTAATGGCGTCGCCTTCCCTCACTGCATCCCACGTGAAGGTTGCCTTGCTCGAGTCCCCACTTGGATCTTCTGTATCCAAGAGTGGGCCTCCAATTTCTGTATCCTCACACATCCAGTTCTGGCCCACTTTGCCCCCTCTTAGTCCTTCACACGTGTAACCTCATCCCTCACACGTGAACCATCGACGTGGCATCCCCACCGTACCCTTCCGTTGTCCTATAAATCAACGACTTGTATCTTATATCCTGGACAGCACCACACAACAAGATTATTCACACAGTTCACAGTCGTCACTCGTCCCAGACGAAGAAGAATAGAGATAGAGAGAGAGAGAGAGAGAATAAAAACAAAGTAACGTGGAAAAGCAAAGCAAGGCGGTGAGGGGAACTGGGAAAGGAAGGGTGGGGGCGCGAGGGGACGAAGCGAATCGGTTCATGTTACGTATAAAATCTTTAAAGCGCAATCCAGGCTTACGTTAGCACCACGACTCCCCACGCAGTTTCAGATTGCTGAACCTACAGCAGCAGCTGCCACAAGATTTTGTTCCCTCCCAGTCCCAGAAGTTTCATTTCTGTGTACCCTTCTGAAGATCTTGCCTCCGCCGGGATGCGTAGTTTAACACTTTTTCATTCTAGTTTCTCTCTCTTCTTCTTCCTCTTCTTCCTCCGTTTCCCTGTAAATATCCAACAGAGACCGCAAGACACGCTGCCTTGGTCCTCTGCAGCGATGTTGATGTCTGCTACTAAGCTACTCCTGTCTTTCTTCATCTGCCGATTAATCTCCACCGTCGGATTAGCCGTGAAAATGGTGGACCACCCCCATGATCTTGATCTTGATCTTTTGGCCAGCAGAACAAGCTCAGCACCGACCCCACTGACTTGGAGGCGGCCTCTCTCGATTTTGGCGGAATGGTCCGAACCAGGCCACTTGGAGTCTTGCACCCCACCTCCGCCGACGACGTAGCCACCATTGTCCGAGCGGTTTACGAGTCGGCTCATGGTTTGACCATCTCGGCCAAGGGACACGGGCATTCCATCAACGGAGAAGCTCAGACAGATAACGGTGTGGTGATAAAGATGAGCAACGGCGACAAGGCCATGAGGCGGCGTCAGCCATCGTCGGTGGTGGTGGGTGGTTCGGAAAACAAATATGTAGACGTTTGGGGTGGGGAGCTTTGGATAGACGTGTTGACGTCGACGCTTGAGTATGGACTTGCACCAAAGTCATGGACTGATTACTTGTACCTCTCCGTTGGTGGTACCCTTTCCAACGCTGGTATTAGTGGACAAGCCTTCCATCACGGCCCTCAAATTAGCAATGTCTATGAACTCGACGTCGTTACAGGTAAAATCAATTGGTGGTAGTGAGGACATAAATTTGAATTAGTTCTTCTTCATTTCGCATCAGCTTCATACTTGTTGGTTTAATTTTCTTGTCTAGGGAAAGGAGAGCTCTTGACATGTTCAGAGGAACAGAATTCAGAACTCTTCCATGCTGTTCTTGGTGGGTTAGGACAATTCGGGATCATAACTAGAGCTAGGATCGCCATTGAACCAGCTCCACAAAGGGTATGTTTCTCTCTCTCTCTCTCTCTTTTTTTTCTTTTTACTTGTTAAAAACGGGCTCTTTAATATTTTTTCTGTTTGGGTTCCTGGTTTTGAAGAGCCAATCCATAAAAGTTGAAAGTTAAAGGGTTGAAAAAATTTGCAAGTTTGAAACCCTTTTTCCCCGTTTTTCCATTTAGAGATGAGACCTAAAAAGCAAAACGTGTATGATGAGCTAACAAGTTCTTCAAGGTTTTGGGGTCCAGTGTTTGGCTTTTGAAACGGCTGTGCCAAAGCTGGCAATTTGTTGACCTGTTCTGTCTCCTTTTTTTCAATCTAACGTTTCCTTCTGGTTTGTTTTATCTGGAACTGGGTCATTCGGTTCGGATCGTACAGGTAAGGTGGATCCGAGTACTCTACTCCAACTTCTCATCCTTCACCAATGACCAAGAGTACCTCATCTCTCTGCATGGACGACCCACCAGCGAAAAGTTTGATTATGTGGAGGGTTTTGTTATCGTGGATGAAGGACTCATCAACAACTGGAGATCCTCTTTCTTCTCCCCTCGTAACCCGGTAAAGATCACCTCTATTTCTGCCAATGGAGGTGTTTTATACTGCTTGGAGATCACAAAGAACTATGATGAATCTACAGCTGATACCGTTGATCAGGTATATCTTAATATTCTAGCTGTACCTCTTTACTGTGGGCCATGGGGAAGGGACCATGCATGCACATATATATATATATATATATATATTTATTCTTTTGCTTGTCATGTATGGTAACCTAGGATAAAGTTGAGTTTTCTCTTCATGCCTAGGTACCTAATTTATATTTTATACCATACTAAGTTACTATATGACACCATATCATATAGGAGCTTGGGTGATCTATAACTCTTCACTCTACCATGGAACAAGTTCCATCTTTAATTGATTTACTAATCAATATAGTTCACCCCCCCCCCAAAAAAAAAAAAAAAAAAAAAAAAAAATCCTCTTTCACTAATGGGTTTTCATCACTAAAGCTCTCTCTCTCTCTCTCTTTATTGCTTTTGATGGTACAAAATTTTGGGGTTTTTGTTACAGGAAGTTGAAGCTTTAATGAAAAAGCTGAGTTTCATACCGGCATCAGTTTTTACAACTGATCTTCCATACGTGGATTTCTTGGACCGGGTTCATAAGGCCGAATTGAAGCTCCGGTCCAAGGGGTTGTGGGACGTACCTCACCCATGGTTGAACCTCTTTGTCCCCAAATCAAGGATTGATGGCTTTGATCAGGGTGTGTTCAAGGGCATATTGGGTGACAAGACAAGCGGGCCCATCCTCATCTACCCTATGAATAAAAACAAGTAAGTCCCCTACTCTCCTTCTGCCTTTTGTGATGCACTACACAGTCCTCGATGTCATCCTAACACCTAGGTTTATCAACCGGTCGGGCACTTATTTAACCAGGTGTGGATAGTTTGTCACGTTTCTATTTGGTTGGTTGGTTATCAATCTATAATTGGGCTCAATGATCATATTAATCAAGCCTTAAATAGGCTAATTGGCTATAAACAGTCCATAAATAAGAATAGAATTGAGTCAAATTGGTTTAAATAGGCTATATGGCTAGTTATGAATTAGATCGGTCAAGTTGATCAATGGTCAGGCCACTACCTTACACCTGGAACAACCGATTATTAATCAATCACTGGTCAAGCCCTAACACATTTATTAATTGGTCGGTCGAGTCTAGTCTGGTCTAGTCTTAGGATTCAACCTGGCGATTTAGGTTGGGTCTAATGATGTGGGCCAACTTTTGAAACCCCTGACTGGCTTGGCCTATCTTTTTTTGCTAATAATAGGTATTCAGGCCAAAGACTAGTTTTGCGGGTCTACAGTGACTCCACAACTGCATGGATCAAGTCATACCAGAGTTGAATGAGAATTATCCATCCTTTGTGTGTGATCAGAACTACACGCTTTTTTAGGCAAAGGTTCCTTGCCAACTCGAGTACTCCCCTAGGGTTAATATGGTTGAAAATATCAAAACTATAAGAATTATGAACCAAACAACAACGACCCAACAGAGCCTTTTCTCTTTCTCCTTTTCTCTCTGCCTGTCTTGTTTGTCATTGAGTCATGAACCAAACAACAAAGTCGCAATAGGGCCCTCCTCCTTGACCTTAAGAGAGTGAGCCCATCAAATTCGTTTCCAACTAAGAAGGAAGTAAAAAAATAATAATAATAATAATCTTTAAAAGAGAATAAGAAAGAGAAGTTGCGATAGCAGTAGTAATAGTAATAGTAATACTCTCTCTCTCTTTGTGTGTGTGATGTAGATGGGACGATCGGAGCTCGGTGGTAACAGTAGACGAGGAAGTATTTTACCTAGTAGCGCTTCTCCGATCAGCATTGGATTTTGGGGAAGAGACACAGTCATTGGATTACCTGAAGGATCAGAACCGTCGGATCTTGGATTTCTGCAAGGACGCAGGTATCGGAGTGAAACAGTACTTACCCAACTATACCACCCAACAAGAATGGATGGACCACTTCGGAGACAAATGGAAACTCTTCCTCCACCGCAAGATGCAATTCGACCCCAAGCATATTTTAGCCCCTGGCCAACGTATATTCTCCCCTTCCCTCCTTTCTTCTTCTTTTTCTGCAACCTTATCGTCGTCATCCTTGTCATCGTCGTCGTCGTCTTGATAGTTATCGTTAATGATTGTTGCTGCCGAAAATCCGTATGAGCTGATCCTACACAAGCACAGACGGCAGAGGCCCGGAGCTTTGCCCGGGATTAATCCTCTAACGCTCAAGTTAGAGATTGGTCGCACAGTTTTTTTACAGGAGTAATGGTGTGGGTTTTGATGCTTACCTTTTTCCTCCTCTCCGGCCCTCTCTTATAACCCTTAGGGTTTAGGGTTTCTCTTTTCCTTGGAGGAGTCCTCCTCGGGTTCGCCTCCTTTTCTTTTCGAGTCTTACTCGGATACGTCCTATCCCCTTCATAGGGAATATTCCCTTTACGCGGTTGACGGAGTCGGAGTCCTTACAGCCTCTACAGGTGGGCGACACGTGTCCTTACCCTATGGGGCAATCAATTTGGCCATATCAAGAGCCCCCTTACTCTCACCAGGAGGCTTTTCCTGTGGGAGTAACCAAGTTTTTCATCATCATTTTTTTTTTCGTTCATGCGTCCCTCCGGCCTTATTCCTTCGACTTCGACCTTAGTCTTGCTTGAGACCGAGACCTTCGGTCTAGTCAGCTTGGCCTTAGCTCCCAACCGAGGTTGTGACCTTCGGTTAGGTCCGCTTGGCCTTGGTTAGAGCTCCCAACCGAGGTATAGACCTTTGGTCAAGTCCGCTTTGGCACAGATTTGAGGGGTGGTAATTGGTGACGTGACGGTGCCATTAATGCTCGGGAGTCGTACCATTTTTCTTCTATTTATAAAGTGTGGGGGTCCATTTGTGGTCCACTTTCTTTTTCCCTCGGAGAGCCTTCCTTCGGTCTAGGTGTCCCTTTTCCTTTAGCGCTTCGTCTTCACCAAAAGTAAGTACCATGTCTTCTTCATCCGAGTACAGTCCCTCGTCCTCCGAGAGGACAAAGTCTCACCGTAGGTATCAGAGTCAAGGGGAGTCCGAGGGATGTCCTCGGACTCGTCCCCCGATTCGCCCTCTTGTTGTGACTCATCGTCCACGGCCTCGCCGTCTGGGTCCGAAGGTGGCTCAAACAGTGAGGGATTCATAAAGAGGGTGCTTGAATCCCGAGCCCAGACCCAGGACCCCCTCGAGGTGGAGGTCTTGCACATCGTATCCACCATGGATGAGCTGAAGCTGGGGGAGCTAAGGGCCTCCTTCAGTATCTTGGATGCTTTCGAGCTCCGGCTACCAAAACCGACAGACCGAGCCAACTATCGAAACTCCGAAGAGCTGTGCCTATATAAGGATGCATTTAAGGCCGGCCTTCGGCTTCCCTTCCATCCTTTCTTCGCTTGGGTGTTTCGGCACTATGGGATTTGTCAGACCTAGCTGACGTCAAACGGATGGCGGCAGCTGCTTAGCTTCGTCGTCCTTTTCTTTAGGCGCCAGAGGCCTCTCTCCCTCCCTCTCTTCGTCAATTGCTTCCTTCTTCCGGCCTGCAAGGGCTTTTGGGCTGGTACTACTTCAGCCCTCGGAAAGACCTTCGGCTGCTGAACGGTTACCCAACGTCAATCCACGGGTGGAAGGAGAAATTCTTCTTCGCGAGGTCGTCCGAGGGGGTGCCCTTTGGCACCGTCTGGGGTATCCCCAATCTGAGGACGATGAACTCTGCTCCTGCCCTTCTTGGGACAGACGCAGAGTCGATGACGATGGCGAAGCGTCAAGACATCTGTCATCTGGTTGAGTCCGATAGCCTTAAGTCCGATGCCATTTTGTTTAGATTCGGGCTTACCCCGGGTGAGTTAGGCCATCCCAAGTTTATTTGCCTCGGGTACTTGTGTTTCATACTAACTCCCTTCATCTTTATGCAGTGCAAATCTCCAGGGCCGAGGCTAGGGCTGCAGCTGCAGAGAGGCAAGTCCAAATAAGGGAGGTCAGGGCGCGGGATGCACAGCGACAGCAGGGGTTGAAGAGGAAAGGGAAGAAGAAGGGTCCTCCCTCCTCCGAAGCTCCCCCACCGAAGAAAAGGTCCAGGGCCGAAGGACCCAGTACCGAAGCGGTCCAAGCCCTCGTCGCCTCTGGCCATAACTTGTCTACCCGAGACTCCTCCCCCGTGGCAGACTTCAGAAGCCTGAGGGCTGGGAATGTTAGGGCCAAGGTTGGCTTCGTCCCTCGGTGGTCGATCAAAGAAGACGACACCCTATCCGTCAGCCATGTCGCTCGTGAGTTGGTACTGAAGGGCAGCCTCCCCCGAGATGCTGCTGAAGCACAACGACAAGGGACAGCGGCCATGATAACTAGCGCCTGCATCTTCATGGCAGGGGTAAGCTTCGATCTTCCAAACCTTGATTTATGATCATTGCAACGTATTGACCATCGGTATCTTATGCAGGCCCAAAACCAAGTGGGTCAGCTAGCTCTCCGAGCCGAGGCCATGGCCCGAGACCTCGAGGCTTCCGAACGTGAGAAATCAGTCCTGGAGAATGAACGTTCGGTTCTCCTCGAGAAGATGGAACACCTGGAAGAAGACCTTCTTCGTACTAGCCAGGAATGGGATCAGAAGCTTGCGGAGCTGAAGGCACAGATAACAACAAGGGTTCGGGAGGCCGAGATCCGAGGGGCCGAGATGTATAGGGCCTCTGAGGGCTTTTGGGAGGAGGTCAAACGTGCCATCACCCCTGGGTTCATAATGGGCGCTACTGAGGTCCGAGACTGGGTCCTCGAGCACTACCCAGAGGTCTCTTTCGAGGACAGCGGGCTCATCTTCGAAGAAGAGTGTTGAGGCAGCCCCAACAGCCACCGAGGTTGCCGACGTCGACGGCGAAGGCTGTAGTGAGAAAGGTGAGGTTCAGCTACAATGTGAGGTGCCTCTGACTCCTGCACACGATGGCTCCGATGGGGAGATCCTCCACCATGTCGACGACGAGGCCGTGAATCCGACAGACACCCCCTGAAGCCACCCTGCACCCTACCTCAGCCTTCGGGCCTTCTTTTTTTGTTATGTGAACCTTCGGGCTATCCTCTCTTTTTTCTTTGTGATGTGAGCCTTTGGGCCTTTTTGTGTAATCTCGGCCTTCGGGCCTTTTTTAATGAATGAATATTTCCCTTTCTTCAGATACCTTTGCCTTTTACTTTTTTGTATTTTCTCTGATAAAGGATCTTTAGCCCGTAGGTAGGTGCAAGAAGGCCAAACCCTTCGGTGGTCCTAAGATTAATAGGGCTCTACTCTAGTACGAGGCCTGGTTCTGCTCCATCGACTTGTCCGAGAGGTTTCCCACGTCCAAGGGCCGTGGACTTGAGGGATCATGAACAAGTAGGATTCGATCGATGCCCCCGACCGAGGTAAGGACCCTCGGTCAGGTCTGCTCGGCCTTGGCCGGAGCTCCCAACTGAGGCCGTGACCTTCGGTCAGGTCAGCTCGGCCTTAGCCAGTGCCCCCAACCGAGCCCGTGACCTTCGGTCAGGTCAGCTCGGCCTTAGCCAGAGCCCCCAACCAAGGTAAGAACCTTCGGTCAGGTCCGCTTGGTCTTATCCCGAGCTCCCAACCAAGGTGGTGGCCTTTGGTCAGGTTTGCTCGGCCTTAGCCCGAGCTCCAGATCGAAGTTGTGGCCTTCGGTCAGGTCTGCTCGGCCTTAGCCTGAGCTCCCAATTGAGGTAGTGGCCGTGACCTTCGATCAGGTCAGCTCAGCCTTAGCCAGAGCCCCCAACCGAGGTCGTGACCTTCGGTTAGGTCAGCTCGGCCTTAGCGAGAGCCCCCAACCCAGGTAGTGGCCTTCGGTCAGGTCTGCTCGGCCTTCGCCGGAGCTTCCGACCGAGGTTGTGGCATTTGGTCAGGTCTGCTCGGCCTTCGCTTGAGCTCCCAACCGAGGTAGTGGCAGTGACCTTCGGCTATATCCTTTCGTCAAGCTCCCTTCAGCTCTGCCTTGATCAACAACCGTGGTGATGACCGAGGTAAGGACCTTCGGCAAAGCTAAAGCCATCAAATAGGAGAATTCCTAGCAATTTCCGTAAACCAGCTTACATATTTTTCATAAGTAAAATCATCCGAAAAAAATTACAAAATGTATGTGATTGCTCGCTACTTCACTAGTGGTAGAATTTTCTCAAGTTCTTCGAGTTCCACGATCGGGGTACCCTCTCTCCCCCCATAGTTTCCAGGTGATAGGAACCCAGTCGTATTACCCTTGAGACTTTGTAAGGACCTTCCCAATTCGGAGCTAGCTTTCCTTGATGCCTTGGGTCTGATATTTCTACCCTTCTTAGGACGAGGTCACCCATTCTGTACTCGTTCTTTCGGACTTTGGAGTTATAGTGTCTCGCAACCCTCTGCTGGTAGGCGGAAATCCTTTCTTGTTAGGTGTCCCTGACTTCGTTCAAGAAGTCTAAATTCACCTGAAGTCCTTTATCGTTTTCTTCTTCATTGTAGTTCTGAATCCGATGGGTTACGGCCCCTACCTCCACCGGAAGTACAACTTTGGTGCCGTAAGTTAAAACGAAGGGTGTTTCTCCGGTGGCTGATCTCTCAGTTGTGCGGTAAGCCCAGAGGATATTGTACAACTCATCTACCCATAACCCTTTGGCATCATACAATCTCTTCTTTATTCCTTGGAGCAGGGTACGGTTGGTTACCTCTATCAGCCCGTTGGTCGGTGGATACCCAACAGATGTTTTCCTATGGTCAATGCCGAGGGCATCACAAAACGAGCCGAAAGTCAGGTTGGCGAATTGAGTTCCATTGTCTGTCACCACTACCCGAGGGATTCCAAATCGATAGAGTATCGCCCTCTGGAAGAAGTTCCTTACATTCTTTTCGGATATTATCGCCAGCGATTCGACCTCTGCCCATTTCGTAAAGTAGTCTACCGCCACCACTACAAACTTCCTTTGTCTCGTGGCCAGGGGGAATGGGCCCAGGATGTCCATTCCTCACATGGAGAATGGTATCAGGCTTGATAGGGATGAGAGCTCGGTAGAGTGCTGCTTAGGGACGGGGGCGAACATCTGGCACTTGATGCACTTCCTGACTAACGATTCCGCCTCCTTCCTCATTGTCGGCTAGAACAGACCCTGCCTCAGTACTTTATGTGCCAAGGCCCGGGCTCCCAGGTGTTGGCCGCATATCCCTTCATGCACTTCTCAGAGTGCATACTTGCCATCAGTGGGGTCCAGACACTTGAGGTACAGCACGGTGAACCCTATTTTGTACAGTGTCTCGTCCTTCAAAAGGAAGCGTGTTGACCTCATTCGTACTTTCCTTGCCTCGTCCCTATTCTTTGGGAGCTTTCCTTCCTTGAGGTATTCGGTTATGGCATCCATCCAGTTATGGCCGTGTTCGCCTACAGATAATACCTCTTGGGGTCTTTCGGTACTCGGCTGTGATAGCACTTCAAAATACACCGATCGTCCAAGATTTACAAAGTCGGAGGTGGCCAATTACGACAGTGTGTCTGCACTAGCATTCTCTTCTCGTGGCACCTGCCTTACCTCGAATTCCTTGAAGGCTTTATTCTTTGGCTTTATTCTTTCTCGCACTATCTTTAAGTACCCAGTCATCCTTTGTTCTTTGGCTTCGTAGTCTCCATTCACCTGTCGTACCACGATCTATGAATCACTATGCACCACCAACTCCTGTACCATCAAAGCCCGTGCCAGATTAATTTTGACTATTAACGCTTCGTACTCTGCTTCGTTGTTAGAGGCATCGAAGTCGAACTGTAGGGCGTACTCGATCTTGAAACCTCCGGGGCTAACCAATATGATCCCTGCGCCGCTTCCTGCGCTGTTGGAAGCACCATCCACGTACAATGCCCAAGCCTTTTCCTCTCGGTCCTCGAAGATTCCTGGGGATCATCAGGGAGCATCGTCTCGGCTATGAAGTCTGCGAGGGCCTGTGGTTTTATTGCGGTTCTTGATTTGTACTGGATGTCAAATTCTCCTAACTCTATGGCCCAATTTATTAGGCAACCAGACATATCCAGCCGCTACAGTATCTTCTTCAGGGGCTGGTCTGTGAGCACGCATATCGTATGCGATTGAAAATAGGGCCTCAGCTTTCTTGCCGCTGTTACCAGGGTGTATGCCACTTTCTCCGTCTTTCTATATCTTGTTTCGGCATCTAGCAGGGTTCGGCTGACGTAGTATATCGGCCGTTGCTGCCTTCCTTCTTCCTTCGTCAATACTGCACTTACAGCTACTGCTGATACAGCAAGGTACAATTGTAAGGTATCCCCCGCGTTTGGCTTTGTCAGCAATGGGGGTGCGGCCAAGTACTCCTTTAGTTGTTCAAAGGATTTTTTGCATTCCTCCGCCCACTCGAACTTCTTGGATCCCTTCAAGGCTCTGAAGAAGGGGAGGCATCTGTCAGCCGACCGAGATAGGAATCGCCTTAGGGCGGTGACTCTGCTGGTTAGCTCCTGGACTTGCTTCACATTCTTGGGTGACCTCATATCTCGAATGGCTTGTATTTTCACCGGGTTGGCTTCAATTCTCCTCTCTGAGACAATGAAGCCGAGGAACTTTCCCGAGGCTACTCCAAATGCACACTTTGTCGGGTTCAGCTTCATGTCGTACCGCCTCAACACCTAGAATGCCTTTTCTAAGTCTTGAATGTGTTGTTCTGCCTTCAGGCTTTTTACGAGCATATCATCCACGTACACCTCCATGGTTTTGCCGATCATCCCCTTTAAGATTTTGTTCACCAACCTTTGATAGGTGGCCCTTGCGTTTTTTAGCCCGAAGGGCATGACTTCATAGCAGTACAGTCCTCCCTCGGTCACGAAGGATGTTTTTAGGACATCAACCTCTGACATCTTGATCTGATTGTACCCTGAGTATGCATCCATGAAGCTTAGTGTCTCGTATCCTGCCGTGGCATCAATGAGGAGGTCTATTTTCAGCAGGGGGTATACATCCTTCGGGCAGGCCTTGTTCAGGTCGATGAAGTCGATGCAGATCCTCCACTTTCCATTTGCCTTCGGGACCATCACCACGTTGGATATCCACTCCGGGTATTGGATCTCACGAATGAACTGGGCCTTCAGCATCTTCTCTACTTCTTCGTTTATTTTCTGCTGCCTTTCGGGGGCGAAAGTCCTCTTCTTCTGTTGCACCGGCTTCTTCACCGGGTTAACATTCAGATGATGCTCTATTACCTCTCGATCTATTCCAGGCATGTCTGAAGCCGACCAGGCAAAGACGTCAGAGTTGTTTCGAAGGAATGAGATGAGTTTTTCTCGTTGTTGCCTTGGCATTGTAGCCCCGATCTGAAATTGGCGAGCGTTATCCCCTTCTTCAGCCTTAACTTGTACCAGATCCTCAATCGGTTCCCCCCGTTAATAACTGGCATCATCGCGCAGATCTTCTATTGGGAGCGCCTCACCCACCTTTTCTCTTCCCCACAAGGTAGTGGCATAGCACCTCCGGGATGCCTCCTGATCGCCTCGACATTCCCCGACACCATTCTTGGTTGGGAATTTCATCTTGAGATGGGGTGTGGAGACGACAGCCTTTAGTAGGTTCAAACCAACCCTCCCTAGTATGGCGTTGTATGTCGAGGTAATGCCTACTACCAGGAAGTTGATCATGACTGTTACTTGGCGATCTCCGGTGCCGGCTCTTACTGGCAACTCAATTGATCCTTCCACTTTTACTGGGACGCCGGAGAATCCTTGCAACGGGTGTTCGACTTTCTTCAACTTTCCCTCGTCTAGGCCCATCTTTTGGAAAGCCTCAAGGAACAGATATCAGCTGAACTGCCGTTATCCACTAAGATCCTCTTCACTCTGCAATCCACTATGGTATGTGACTACAGGGCATTGTCGTGCGGAGTGTGCACCTCTTCCAGATCGTCGTCTGAGAAGGAAATAACCGTCCCCGTCCTCGCCTTCTTGTTCGACCATTCAGCCACATGTACGCTTCTCGCATAGGCTTTTGCTTTCCTGGCCGAGAATAAAATTTCTCCAGCGGCTAGGCCTCCACAGATGGTCGTTATAACTCTAGTTGGGCTCTTATTCTCATCCCAGAGGCAATGGTCAGCTTCCTCGGGTGTCCAGCCCCTTCGTCGTTCCTGATTGCCTCTGCAGGTAGGCCCCCTTCTTCATAACGACCTCTTCCATCTCTCCGATGGTTGTCCCTACGTCATTACCGTCTTGGGCATCTCCTTTTTGGTCCACGAATCGGCCTAGATATCCTCTTCGGATCATTCCTTCTATTTCCCCTTGAGGTGCCAATAATCTTCGGTGTCGTGGTTGTGGTCCCTGTGGAAGTGACAATATCTGTCCATATTACGTCTCTCGGGGTGCCGTCCCATCTTCCCTGCCACTTCATGGTCTGGCATCGGGGAGTCCTTTATCTGATCAGTACATCCGTTCACTCGGTTCAGGGGTACGTATTTCTCAAACTTCCTTGGTGGACTGGGTGCCCGACCGTGGTCAGACTTTCGTCTTTTGCCTTCTTCGGAGGGTTTGTTGTCGCCCCTTGAGATCCTTTTCCTTCCCGCCTTCCTTTCAGCTTCTTCATGGCTTGAAGGGTTTCTTCCATCTGGATTACTTATCACCGAGCTCTCACTAAGCCAGGTTCCTCGGTGTATGCTTCACCAAAGACCTTTTCACTCCTTATCCTTGACGCCTCCCAGTAGGGATGCGAACTCTTCTTTCGGGTCCAGACCTCTGATCGTGATCTTCTCTTGTTGGAAGTGCTTCATGTAGTTTCGCAGTGATTCTCCTTCATTTTGCTTGACGTTGATCAAGTTCAATGTAGTCTTCTGAAGGGGTTGGATATTGGAGAATCCCTTCACGAAGAAGTAACTTAGATCGTTGAAGCTGTGGTTTGACTTCGTCAGCAGACGATTGTACCATAGCCTTGCCGCTCCTCTGAACGTCAACGGCAGGGCATGACATATAATATTTTCTGAGGCTCGATGGAACTGTATAGTGACCTTGAAGCCTTCCAGATGATCGAAGGGGTCCCCAGACCCATCGTAAGTGTCATACTTTGGCAGGCAAAAGCAGATCTGGAGCGGGTCCCTCATGACCTCATCAGCTAGAGTCGTGTCATTAGTGAGGTCTGGCTCGCGAGCTCCCATCTGATTTTCTGCCACCTTCTTGATCTCATCTTTCAGGTCCAGGATCATCTGCTTTAACCCCGAGTCATCGTGTCTCTGTTCGTCTCCTTGGCGTGGTTCCCCATGTCGGTCTCCGGTGGCACGCCGCGTCCTTCCCCTGGTTACTGGACTTTCCCTCATTGCTCAGTTTCAAAAATTATGACTGGACCTTATCGATCATGTATTGCTCCGGTCCTCGTTTTGAGCTCTCTCGGGCTGGATATGGGGGCCTCGCAGTGCTCCGTCGGTCTTCTGAGAGACAGCTTTGGAGACCTCCTTCATTGCCTCGGCCATTCGGTCATATTTATCCTGGAGGGCTTCAAACTGCTCCCTTGTCACATATTCCTGCGCTCCAGGAGGGGGCGGAGGATTACTATCTTCGCGCATCGAATATCCGGCCGAACGCTGGTACCTCACGGAACCTTCCCGATCATCGTTCCCCCTTTCTCATCCAATTTTCGTCAAGGTAGGGAGCCCTCCTGAAGGTTCCTCCTCCCCCATGTTCATGTTCGATGCTGCTCTCGTCTTCTTACGATTGTAGGTTCTCCCCACCATTACTGTCTTTCCCATGGACGGCGCCAATCTGTTGCTGCCAAAAATTCGTATGAGTTGATCCTGCACAAGCACAGACGGCAGAGGCCCGGAGCTTTATCTGAGGTTAGTCCTCCGACGCTCAAGTTAGAGATCGGCCGCACAGTTTTTTTACAGGAGTAATGGTGTGGGTTTTGATGCTTACCTTTTTCCTCCTCTCCGGCCCTCTCTTATAACCCTTAGGGTTTAGGGTTTCTCTTTTCCTTGGAGGAGTCCTCCTCGGGTCCACCTCCTTTCCTTTTCGAGTCCTACTCGGATACGTCCTATCCCTTTCGTGGGGAATATTCCCTTTACGCGGTTGACGGAGTCGGAGTCCTTGCAGCCTCTATCAGGTGGGCGACACATGTCCTTACCCTATGGGGCAATCAATTTGGCCGTATCAATGATTAATGACGACAAAATTGTATAATTTTTTCTTGTATAAAGAATTTAATTTAATTTTTTTTTTCTTAATCACTGGAGAGGAGAGAAGAAGAGGAAGGGGGTGGTGGGGCCTTTATAAAGTTACAAAAAATATCTGACGGTGAGGACTGTTGATGATTGGGTGTGGGGGCCCAAGGGAGTCAAAGTCTGGCCACGCCCGTGATCCCAACCGGCCGACCATGCCACCTAGAATCCTGTCTCAACTCTAAGCCGCTTACAAAGCTGGTTCAACTTACTCCTTACCAATTAAATAGAATCTCTCCCTATTTATCCTTTTTTACATTATTACTGTTCACTTAACTTATTACATATCATATTACTATATAAAAGTACGTACTCCCTGCCTTTGATATACTTTTTTCAAAATGACAAAAAAATCATTTACATAGAAAGATTTATCTTTGACCTGTAAAATTTTACATGAAGTATAAACCTGACCTACATGCTCCCAGTTACAACTAAGATTACGACTAAGAATTCTTAAAAAAAAAAAACGCACCAAATAATATGAAGAAGGTAGCATAATTATTTAAAAACAACCAACTGTAATGAAAAAATAGATCACTACCATAATTATGTCCCTCTCTCTCTCACTCTCTCCTCCCTAAATGTGGGGGAGAATTTAAAAAATAAAAACTCTATAACTCATAATTATTCACTACCATAATTATCTCCCTCTCCCTCTCACTTTCTCTTCCCTCTAAACGTGCGGGGAGAATTTAGACACTACCATAATTATCCACCTCTCCCTCTCTCTCTCATTCTCTCTTCCCTAAACGTGGAGGAGAATTAAAAAAAAAAAATTGCTAAACATCTCTCTCCATAACTGTGGCTCACCCTTTTTAATTGGCCATTTGCGAAACGTTTCTCTCTCAAATAATCACTCTACCTAAAGTGAAACTGGACACCTCCTTCCCACATCTCCCACACGGAAGGAGTAGGAACAGAACAGAGAGACTCTTCTCTTTAAAACATAGCGCGTCGCTGTCTCTGGTCACCACCAACTAACCCAGTGATCTCCCGCATGATCTCTTCAATTGATTCAAACTTCTGTCAATTGGGGAGCCAGTGACGTTTTTGTTGCTACTACTTTCATCCTAAATTGTTATATTGGTATTTAAAAAAGTTGTAACCAATCATTTTTTATTTGGTTTCACAGGCAGAGATTTCAGAAGCAATGTTTTTTTTTTTGTAGAAGACTGGATCGGAGATGCAGAAGGAGAAAATGAGAGAGCACTTCGAAAATAAGGCCAGATCTTAAAGGCCGTCATCATCTGGTCAGTCCAATTATGGATTCATTAATCTCCTCCGCTGAACTCTTAAACCTTATAGAATGGGTCGAACAAATCCTCTACTCTTCTATGACTATGCTTAAGAAGATTTGGTTTTCTTCTTGCTAGAACGAGTCAAGTACAATGCTACTACCCGACGGACACACCTTTCTCCTCCTACCATCATCAACATCAAGTCATTTCTTACTACCGGTAATTTCCCTCTCTTGCTACTGGATCTTTCCTTTAGTTATGAACAAAGTGTAACGTTGAATTTCCGTCCGTCAGGTACTCTACCGCTTACATTGCCGTTTATTATGGTTACAACCCGGTCAATAAATTCGTTGGATTAATTTTCACCCAAAAAAAAACCTTGGATTGGTATAAACTCCTCCACCAATGACAAGCGAAGGGATGCAGGGTTGATTGATGATCCACATGGTGGTAATTGTGTAATTTTCAGTTTTTATTTTAATATTAATGTGGGATCCATGGCTAACATAGAGACTAACGTGACTAAATGATGATTGAATGGTGATCAGAAACTAAGCTCTATGTGGGGCGTACATTTTAATAATAAAAAAAATGTGGGGCGTACATGAACGTGCTCTGTTCTTCTCATAGATGGATAGGCAAGCCAGTGGTGTTACCCCAATCCCAACCCAAAAAAAAATAAATAAATAAAAAATAAAATATGACAAGCGATGGTGAACCCCAACACAATGTGATGCCGACGGGATCCTTACATTGGCACGTGAATATTAAGTGCTGATTGGATTTCAAGAATAGGATAAATAATAACCAAATTAGATAAGATTAAATTCATGTTGTATAAATTAGCTCCAAGCTTTTAGGTTAGGGTTGGCTGGAGTAATTTCAATATTGTAATTGATATATATTAACAATTTGTTTAGTTGTGGAATAGGCACAATTATTTGTATGTGTACCCAAGGGAGAGTCTTAGGAAATAAAGTCTCTTGAAAGAAATTTCTATAGAACAAAAAATAAAGCAGGAGGTTGATGTTGATACTGTATTCATGTTGTTCAAACATTCGCAGGAATATTTATAACGTTTATACTAACTTTTTCTCCAATCTACTTTTAAGCCATTATGAATTTCATTTTTAAAAGTGTTTTATCATTATGTCATTTTCAATAGTTGTTATTGTGCCACATTTTTTGGCACACATGTGAAATAACAAATGACAAGCAATATCTAAATAAAAAGAAAAGTGATTGATTAGAGGGAAAAAAATAATTTTATTTGACACTTTAAAGGATGTGAACAAAAAAACCTTAGTTATAGGACTTGAAACTCCTCCTTCTTGTGGTCTTGGGACAACATTAAGCATGACCTTGGCCAATCCCTTGCCGAGAGTGTAGCAGTATACTAAGTTTGTACTATCTATAGATCCTCTACTTTGGATTAGAACATTGTTCAAACCATCTGCACAACTCATTGAAAGCAACCATGAATTGCATCGAATTCAATAGCATATCTATTGTTACTTTGTCCCTATTCTTTTTTCTTTTTTGGTAAAATGTGTCCCTGATCAAATTATCTATCTTCCCTTAAAGGGACAGAAAACACTTAAGCATTTGTTTAGTAGGGAATTGTAGACCTTTTTTGCCTTTGATTTTATCAAAAGAGGGAAACAATTTCACAAAAGAAAATAAAAAAAGACATGGTACTGCATATCAAGAAGCCATTGAAATGCTCCTACATATCATTTGTTCTTATTTGTTACAAGTTTCGATGCTTGTTCCAACATTTCCTATCATATTTTTTTTTTCGTAAAAAATTATTTATCGTTACATCATTTAACAATTGCCCACACGTGCATTTGCACGTGAGAGTTTACTAGTGTAATTAAAAGGACGTACCTGATGCACGAGGTTCTTCATTCGAATTAGAATTATAAATGGATTGGAAGTGATTGGATTTGAATATCCCTTGACTTGATATAGATATAGAGGTACCCCTAGCTAGATACAGATTTTCGACTATTCGTTTACATCTCTAACTTGTAATCTAGTCTGAGACCTTCCTCTTTATTTTTATCTTCTTTTACATTGTTATCTGTTCACTTAATTTATTACAATGTAATTAAAAGGGCATACTTGGTACACGAGATTCCTGCATACGGATTAGAGCTATAAACGGATTGGATGTGATTGGCTTCGAACGGATATTCCCTTACATGATACATATATAGAGATACCCTAAATGGATACAAATTTTCGACTATTCATTTATCTCTAACTTGTAACCTCGGACCTTTCTCCCCCAACGGATACAATATAATTCACTCTCAATCGTGGTCTCTAAGAGTTGTCTTAGTTTTTTTCCTCATTCCCTAGAGTCTGTCAAATCTTGAAGAACTCTCAATATCATTAGGTACTTAGTAGGATATCTATTCAAATCAATAGATTCTAGATTATTCGAATTTGGATCTAGATTCTCTATGATTAGATACAAATACCCTTATTTTTTACAGATGCAAATTGAATTCGAATTTTTGATAATCCCTTTATTCCCCAATATCGATGGTTACTAACAGTTAGCCCACACCCACTGACCCACACCACCGGGCCTAATCTTGGATTGAGACTACTTTTTAGAAGATGTTGGACAATGGGAAATGGGCCAGTTACAGATGGGCTTTGAATGGAGACATAACAATATTAAAGCAAATGATAAAATAGACCGGCCAACTTACTACTTACTGGACGTTGTGTTTGGACTTTGGATCCATTCTAGGCCGAAGCATGTCGGCAAGGGAGCCAAATTTTAGCTGAAGCTATAGCATTCCTTGATTGGATAGATGTCTCTAGATGAAGTCAAAATATAGTTAGTTTTAGAACTTTTGGACTTAGGCCCAACTCGTTCTGGAATCATACTCTCTCTGAGCTGGACCGACTTGTCAATTTTTTCCTGCCTTAAGCCAGACCAGGCTAGCTGGGGTTAGGCTCACCTTTTACGAGTTATAAGTAATGGCTTCCCAGCTGATTCGTCAAGTTCTACTTTTACCCCCAAAGAGAAAGAAGAAATTTTAGTTAGGTTCAATATTAAGGTTATTAGGTGGAGAGAGCTTCTCAAGTATATCATGGAATCAATAACTTTTTTCTTCTAGTTAAGAAGGCATCAAGGACATGAACAAACTCATGTGGGAGCAATATATATTTATATCCAGCAAATGAGAGAGAGAGAGAGAGAGAGAGAGAGAGAGAGAGAGAGAGAGAGAGAGAGAGAGAGAGAGAGAATAGCTCCAACCTATCAGACTCATTTGCCGTAAAGTATTGGCCATTGCAGGAGTTGGGTATTCGAGGCTCCAACTTGAGCCTGAGTATTGACATAGCAGAAAGGTCGGTCTAATATGACCGATCTTTTTTTTATTTTTTCATATTTCATTACTTCTCTAAGATGAGGGATACTCTATTTTGACAGACTATGGAAGTCTAGGACACGAGAGGGATAGAAATCATAATTACAAGGTCTTTGGACACTTAGTCCTATGGGTGGAAAGAGTTTATGCCATTTGTGCAGATTCTTGTTTTTAGACCACGATTTCCCATCTCTGCTCCATTGACCAAGAACATGATTGTATAAACTACTTCAATTTCTTATCATACTCAGTAATAATGTTTTTTTTATATGTAATTTTTATTTTACTTTTAGAGGGAATTAGATTCAAAGTAAACTGAAATTTTATTATCAAATCTAGTAACATAATCATGCAAGGTAATGATTATAAAAGTTTCTTTTTTTAAAGTTCGAAAATTTCACTATTATTTTTTTTTTTTTTTTTTTCGTTGCAACCAAACAGAGCTTAGAGGCATTAGAGTAATTAGCAAGCATTGGTATTGATGTTCTTATTTGGAGGGTAGTGGCCCATGGCCCATGGGCCTGTGCAAGAAAGACTGATCTTGACTTAAAGATTTTGGAAAGGGTGGACTTGGCAGTCTCCTTCCTTGGAACCCCACCACCTTTCATTCTGTCTTGGTTGAAATGAAATAGGTTCCATTAATCTCTTCTCCAATTGGGCCCATAATTCCCCGGCCCACTTATGCAATTAACCACTTCATCTAGTCATGGGGGTACTCGAATTTGATCTCATCAAAGGGGACAAAAGGAAATATCGTCAAAGGGGACCAAAGGGGATATTAGCATCCTATGTCATAGAACAGCAGGACATCAATAAACTATTTAACATTCACCATTGATATCTAAACCTTCTGATTGCACCCAAAAAGGGTATTTGTGACATGAAGAAATGAACCAAAGTCCAATTATAGGGTAATACAACCAATGGAAAAGTTGAGGACCAAGAGGCTCAAACCCTCACCATACCCACTTTTTTTTTTTTTTTTTGGTACCTACTCTATGGGAGTAAGGGAACGAAGGTGAGGACCAAGAGGCTCAAATCAAAGACCTCTTGGTAGGATGGGCTTTTCCATAACACTCTCTACGATTTGCTCTATGCAACTGTACTCTACCCACCTTACAGTTGATGTCTTTGCAGCTACCTCTGTGCCCAAAAAACCAAACAAGATTGTCTATTTTGATCGATTATACTCAATCTTATCGAGCAAACAATGTTTCCTTTTGTCAAGAAGATGAGCTTGATCCCAATGAACACCACAACACAAAGCATATTCATTAACTAATCGAAGGTAATACAACCTTGCTCTAAAGAAAAAAAAAAAAAAACACCATTCATGAATTTATATACCGATAGAAAAAATGGGTGCCATACTTAGGCACCATTTGATACCATTTGATAACATTACCAGAAATGCATTTCTGCATTTTCCTGTTCTAAAAAACGAAGAAACAAGGTATTCTTTGATAAAGTTTCTATTGTTTTCAGTTAAATACCATTTCATAAACGTGCTCCATTTCTATTGTTTTCATAAACAAAAATTGAAATTTATGTTAATTCATGGTCCCACTCGTTTTGTCGTTTCTTGAAACAAGCGACGGATCCCCGATAAAAAAAACAAAGGGCCCTTGAGGAAACACCATGAAAGTACCCTGCTACTCCTCTGCTGGATTCGTCTGCAACTCGAGCTGCAATAGGAATCCCTTAGTCCCTTGCATCTCTAACTCGGGTTAACCCTCTACAACTCCCGTGAGGGCTCTGCAACTTCTGAAAGAAACTCTCTCTTGTGAACCCTCTGCAACTCTTCTCAAGTTCAAAAGTGGACTCCACTGCTCTGTAACTCTCGATTTGGTTATTTGCTTCAAGAAGGTAACTATTGAACCCTTCTCTGATTTTAGCCCTAATGTGTCAGTCTGTCACGAATCTCAAATGTGCCCTAGATTCTCATTCCCTGTTGGGATTCTTTACCGCCTTCTATCTCTTTCTTGTCTTTCCGATTCTGACAGTCTATATATCGATATTTTTAAAAATGAATCTTGCCTTCGGTCATTTCGCTTTACTGGAGAGATTGGAAGCTTCAGATTCTGAAAATTGATTCCCCCTTATTTATCTGTAATGGCAAACCCGGTTCATTCTACTACAGAACAGGGAAGGGAAGACACGTCTGGCCAAGTATTACGTCCCCCTCGAGGAATCTAAGAAACACAAAGTCGAATACGAGGTCGGATCATAATAAATCTTTATTTATCTTACACCCTTTCCCTTTTCATTTGGTGATTTTCGGTTTTCTTCATATGTAGAGCTATTGATTGCTCTCCAGGTTCATCGATTGGTGGTCAATAGGGATCCCAAATTGACGAATTTCGTTGAGCTTTGTGATTTGGAATTATTTTACATTACTGGTTATCTGCAAACTCTATTGATGTTCTTTTTATTGTACCTGCTTTCTGATTTTGAGGCTCTGATTTTAACCTTTAACCCTTTGAATGTTTGCCCCCATTGTTTGTGGTTTAACGGAGTCTTCCCTTTCATTTCCACACTCATATAATGGAATCTCTGATCAAATATATGTTTATATAGAAATTTCTTCTTGAAGAGCATATTTTTCCAGGATTTGGTACTTCATGGTGTATGGAAGTAACTCTTTTTGTTTATGATACCGGCATATGTATGGCTCACTGTGTGCAAAAACATATTCCAAGAAACAGGTTTATCAAACACCTTAAATTTGTGGACGATCTCTGAATTGGTCCATATTTTTGTCAAAATCCTCCCTCGCCTTTTCTCACATTGTGCTCCAAGCAGAAGAGCTGATTCTAAGGTCATTGGGACCCCATTTTCGAATTCAGCAGGGACCGATTCAATCACCGGTTCCGGTTTTTACAACCCTACTCTTAAGTCCAAACAAAGAAGAAAAAAAAAGTTAAACCGTCACTTGAGCAGTTGGAGCAAGAGAGGTCTTTTCTCTGCGAGAGAGCAAAATAAGCAAATGCTTCGCCGAGCCAAATGTATATCCATCTGGTTCAACTTCAACCTGAGGCAATTGCGATTAATTGGGAAACCTTCTACTCGTCACTATCTTCGCAAGAGGGAAGACGACGACTACTGCGTAAATAAGCGACGAAGAAATGCCAAGGACGGAAATGAAGCCCATCATCATCTACACTTGCACAAGAGCAGAGGCCAACATATCCTCACCAACTCTCGAGTTCTTGACTCTATCGTCCGTCAGGCAGACATCAGGCCCTCCGACACTATCCTTGAGATCGGCCCTGGCACTGGCAATCTCACCCTCAAGCTCCTTGAGGCTGCTCACAAGGTTGTTGCTGTTGAAATCGATAAAAGGATGATTGATATTGTCTGCAATCGAGTATCCCAATTTGGGTTCCAAGACAGGTTCACTGTAAGGAGATTATTGATATTGACTACATATTGTTCGATGAAATTCCTCATTGAATGATAAATAAGTACTGGGTTTGTTTTTTTTGTGGCAGGTTATATATAAAGATGCGCTCAAGACTGACTTCCCGCAATTCGATCTCATCATTGCCAACATTCCATACGGGATATCTTCACCTCTCATCGCGAAATTTGTGTTCGGAGGTCACTCCTTCAGGAGCGCTACGCTTCTCCTTCAGAAAGAGTTCGCTCGACGTTTGTTAGCCAAGCCTGGTGACTCTGCCTTCAATCGCCTGGCCGTCAATGTCAAGCTGGTGGCAGACGTGGAATTCGTCATGGACGTCAGCAAGAGGGATTTCGTACCCTGTCCCAAAGTCGACTCTTCTGTCGTCAAGATCCGCCCCAAGGCTACAGTCCCAGAGGTGGATATGGATGAATGGTGGGCTTTCACGCGGACCTGTTTTAGCAAGAAGAACAAGACTTTGGGAGCCACGTTGAAGCAGAAGAAGAAGGTGATTGAACTGCTAAAGAGGTCACAATTAAGTGATTCAATGGCAATTGCTCAGAGAGACAACGCAGTTGCCACCAAGTACAATTATGATGCCATTGAAGAAGAAGAAGATGAAGAAGATGATGAGGAGGGTGAGGAGGAGAAAGGAGAGGGTTGTTCTTCATCATACTTTGCTGAAACAGAGATGGGTTTATTCAGAGAGAAGATTGTTGGGGTTCTAAAGGCTGGTGGGTTTGAGGGGAAGAGACCTTCCAAACTTTCCCACGAGGAGTTGTTGGGTTTGCTTTCCTTATTCAACCAGGCCGGAATCCATTTCAACAACTGACCCAATGTGAAGTTGTGAAGCCTGTAAAATGTATTAAGCAGAGTCCAACCACTCTCTGCCCGTCGGATAATTCAGTTTTCCCGGCGAATTCCGATGGTGGTTCAGCCAACCCGAGTTGTCCAATCTGATCAATCCTCTCTCAGGCCATTTATACGAGGAATTACATACGAAAATGTCCAGATCTTTGAGCATTGCCTGTAAACGTTTTATGAGCATGTAATCTTGTTTCAAGTTCAAATCATTTCATTACTGTTAAATAAGGCTCTGTTACTGTAAAATCCAATATTCCACTGGTTATTTTTATACATGAAAATTATTCTTGGGGAACCACAATTTATTCAGACTTTGCCCTGGTCAGAAAAATCTTTAGGTGCAAAATTCAGATTTAATTATAATTGTATCTTATGTAATTATTTTAAGATAAAATGCTCTATACATTACCCAAGTGTCGAATCTTTATATTCTCTCTCCTCGTTGATACTCTCCTCCAACACCCTTAACACTCTATTGATGAACCTTGTTAATTTCCCCTGCATCTCTATTAGTTGGGCATGGTGATTCCATTACACACCCCCTTATTATTTTAAATTACTTTTATCATATAAAATAATTGCCAAGCAAATATTGGAAAATCTTACTATGATAATTTACATGTAAACAAACAGAACATCAAGAATATCCTTTTGGTTTTTACCATTTAGATCAGAACCAAAAAATCAGTAAGGCCAAGACTTCCCAACTCACTTTCAAGTTGTGATCCAGACCAGAACGAAGAAGAGTAACTATAAATACAATCTTGTATGATAAAGATTCAATAACATCCCCCTCCACAGAAGCATCAATACATGGGAACTACAACCAGATTCTATCAAAGAGCTACTGGGAAGCTTTTTTTTCTTTTTTCTGAATACTGGGAATACCTATGACTGGAACCATCTTCTTAGTTGTCTAGAACCTTACTATAAATAAAATCCTGTCTGATAAAGATTCAAAACCATCCCCCTCTGCAGAAGCATCAATACATGGAAAGTACAATGCGATTCTATTAAAGGGCGAGCTACTGGGAAGCTATGACTGGAACCATCTTCTGAGTTGTCTAAAACCTTGCTTTTCACCATCAGGCTTGTCAGAAGTGCGCTGTGAAAACTTGGATCGATATTGTTCTATCAGCATGTCAAGTTTATCCACGACGTCCTTCCCCGAGTCTTTGCTCTTCCTTTTGTTGGGGTTATTCTTGTTCGCCTGTGGCTTCGAAAGAACACTATCTTCTAGCTTCCTCTTCCTCAGACTCATCTCTATGTTCCCTTTAGGTTTTAACTCTCGCGTATCAGCAGCCACATCACCAGCATCAGATAATTTTCTACCCTTCAACTTTCTCAAGTTTTGGTGCTTCTTTGGCTCCAAAGTTGTTATAGATTGATCTTTGGCAGCAAAATCAACCTTAGTTACTCTCTCCACAGCTCCCTTCTGCTTCTTAGTTGGGAGGAGTTCTTCCTTGGTGGCTTCCCCAGGGCCCATGTGTTCCCTTACATTTCCTTTACCAGGTTCTGGTGTTTTGGCTGACCTGTTGACATCTCTACGATTCCGTTTCTTGTCTCCAGCATTTGGATTGGCATCTTTTGTCAGAAATTCAGTATTGTTTCGCTGCTCTTCTGGGACTCCATCCTTGGTCTGTTGAGCCTGTAGCTTAAATTTCCGCAACTTCAGTGTCTGGACATTATCAAGGGCAAACTCCACAATGGGGCGATGCTCAGAGCCAAAAGTTTCTGGAGAATATAAATAGAACATAAGTCAGGCTCATTGAAATTAAAGCCCAAACTGCTATTTCTTTCTGTAGAGATGAGAACAGACTATCTAAATGGAAGATAGACATCATATAAAAAGTATCAAAACATCTAGGCAATTCCCACTTAGGATGTCATAAGATGACACCACCACATTAATCATCTAAAAGAACTCCATTGTGTTCCACATAGTCATACACACATAATTACCAAACCACCACCAGCCTACACGTGTCTGGGACCTTCCATGATGCATTGAAGCCCACCTAAAGGATCTCAAATGTAGGAAATAAACCCAATTGGATTATGGTAACCGTGCAATTTATTGCTTCTTGTCTCCATTTTAATCTTCGCATAACATTATCAGAAAGAACCATTGTTCTGGAGCTGATTTATGTGGGATCCACAACCTGGAGACCCTGCAATCCCTTGAATCTACAAATGTATGGCTACAGAACACAATTTCTAGCTCGAATATGAGGTCTATAACCATAGTTGTCATATACCCAGGACACAGTTGCTCCAGTCTTTCAAATTGAAAATATAAAATGCCTTTCAGTACCTAGTACTTCTATCATATGTCATGAGTTTCAGCACGTAGATGAACTCTTGGACTTTTCATGCAAGTAATAATGCAATCAAATATAAGAAGGGAAAATTTTCCAAGGCATATAAAATTCATTTTCAAATATAATACTATTAGTAAGTAAAGCCAAAATTATACAATTGAACGCAATCTTCTGAAAGAAATGCTAATACGAATAAAATGAGGAAGATAGACATTCAAATAATTATTGGTGTCCCACTTCCATGTTACACTTCAACAAATTAAGAAAATGGATAGGAACTACCAACACAAATGCACCTTATGCAATGGGAAGAATTGGATGGTGCCACAGTAATTCAAATTTTGTGCAATAATAAAGATGTAGCATCATCAGAGCCTTTAATTTGCAGATATATAAAATCTGGGTTTGCATTCTCAGAATCTGAACTTTTTGATCTATGACTCTTATCTAACTGCGGGATTAATCTCTATTATGGGATTTTTGGTGTTCTATTTGTCTACAATCTACAGCCAGAATTGCCGCCCTATTCAAGAGTTGATTTTGTTTTCCATTGGGATTCGATTTCTGTCAGAATTCAGATTGTGGCATTTATTGTTAAGACACTGCTGGCCTTACATCCATATTTCATTTCCTATCATTTCGGCTACAGTTCTGTCAGTTTTGTGGTGATTACATTGATAAACTGCTGCTGGTTATTCTTTTATACACATAATGCCATGGTTTAAAGTATACTGGTGCGTATCGTATCGACCGATAGGTATCAGTATCAGTTACTATCGATATGATATACATACTGTATCATATCGATACTATACATTAAAGTTTAAAATATTTTTGAATCGAACTGTATCGTACAGATCGTACGTACAGATACCTGAACAATTAAAAATCCAAATGTATGGTACGTATCACACCAATCGTATGATACGGTTCGATATTGGTCAATACATCTCTTTAAAAAGGGGCAGAATGCATTTCACTTCTCAGATACAAAACCAGAACAGAAGAGCCAACTTTTTGGCTCCTTTTCTCTTGAAAAAACTTCGATTTCTCCCTCTTCTTGCAAGAAATCAAGTTGGGGCTTTGATTCACCAGCCCATTGATGCAGGCGTTTTGGATTCTATTGATCCCTGCCAACACCAAACCAATATTTTCACCCCACGTTTTCTTCCATGCATGAGATTAAGAATAATAAGGTACAAAACAAGTATGACAGCACAGGAATAGACCAATAGCTCAAGGCAATGCAATCGAAGAGCAGTAAGAGTGAAACAAACTAGTTTCTAATGATCAGCATATTCTTAGCGGAATTTGAGTTCATTATATTACAGAAGTACATTACCAGGATTGTTGTTAAGAACTCTCAGAGCTACAAGTGCATGCTGATGTTCAGAGAACTCAACAAAAGCTACCCCACGTGAATGATTCTTTTGAATAACCTTCCCCTTCTTTGAATCCTTTAAGAACTTGATCTGGATATCCATTGTTAAAGTTACTTGTAACAGTTATCTTGAGCGTACAACAAAATTGTAGTACAACAATTCCAATAACTATCAGGAGTAGCTTACCTGTTGAATCATGGGTTTTTGTTTAGAAGCACGGGAAAGAACTGCATCTATACAAAGCTTTTTAAGATCCTTTTCTGTCAACGACTTGGGCAAATTGTATATTATGAGTCTGGTTCTGGAAACATGAAAGTTGGGAGATTGAAGCTTGACCTCCTTTTTCTTTTGCAACCTGTAACCGGTAGAAAACTCAAATTATATTTCCGTCTCACCCAAGCTATCATGTGGAAAGTAGCAATAATACATTGCATAGAAAGACACCACCCTGTGGTTTCTACTCAAGTACTGTATAGTAATATACTAATATTTATCATGCCCAGAGATAGTAGAGTATGCAACATCCCAAAGAATAAGACATGACATCAGCCATTATGATGCAGCCACCCAATCCTTGATTCCAGTGAAGGAATCAGAGATCAGATCAACTGATCCACAGGAACAGACGTAAACTATATACTGTTAAAACAAGGTTTGAAATATCTTGCTGATTTGCTGGTTTCCGTAGCCAGAATTGGGGAAAGAAAGAGTGGAGATAGGGGTTGTTATGGGACTGTGAACAGTACACCGTGAATAGTAACTGACAAAAAGGAAGAGAGAATAGAAGAGTCATTCTTGGCTACACAATTCAAATCCAAATTCTGTATTTCATTCCATTAACCATCATCATCGGGGGCTTACGTATTTATTGGAAGACAAAAGAAAGTCTCCTAAATCTAAACCCCTTAGGTAGCTAGACTAAATTAACTAACAAGGGACTCTCAAATTCTTAATTCTTTAGATTTGTTGAAGCCTAAATATTCTAGATAACTAGAGACCTACAGAATTAACCAGAATATGATTCTTTAATCACTAAACTACAGAAAACTACATCGCCTAATGAACCCCAATACTAATTAAATATCTATTATCACGTACCCCTTCAGACCCCCAATTTTTGGCATATAATTCAACCACTTACAAATAAACCCCAAATAATTTAAAGCCCATACCTTATAGCTATTAAAATAGGACAATAAATTTTTGGACTGGGCCTGCAATATTCGATTAAGTTGTGAATCAAAAAAGGGGCAGATCGTAGGGAGAGAAAAAGAGGAAGAGAAGAGGAAGAAAGAGAGAAGAAAGGGTTTCAAAAAACTTCAGTGAGTTATGATCTCACCTGAGTCATTTTACGTAAAACACTATTTTGAACTCATGACCAGAAATACTCTTATAGACATAAGTATTCCCCCATAAGACTGCATTACATATAATCCCCAACATATCCTCAGTCTAACACCCCCCCCCTCAAGATGGGGAGTAGATATCATACATGCCCAGCTTGCTCAAGAGGCTATGATTCCTATGAAACAGTGAGTAATTGAGTCCTTTTGTTAGCACATCAGCTAATTGATCCCCCAGTCTTCACAGAGGGAGTGCAGATACTGCCAAAGTCAATCTTCTCCTTTATGAATAGTCGTTCAACCTCAATGTGCTTTGTGTGATCATGTTGCTCAAGGTTATGGTCTATGTTGATGGCAAGCTTGTTATACAATATAATCTCATGAAGCCATCATTGTTAACTCCCACTTCCTGAACCAGCTTTCTTATCCATAAGAGTTCACAGACTCCGTGTGCCATTGCTATAAATTCAGCCTCTCCACTAGACCTAGCAACCACAGATTGTTTCTTTATCCTCCAAGTAACTACAAATGTACAAAAACGCGATGTAGATATCTTGTCCGTTATAGACCCAGCCCTTGTCGACAAAGCATAAGAAAAGCCTCGAATAGTACGATCCCTCCGTCACCCTGGTCTACATCAGTGTAAGCCTCAAACCTCAATTCATTATGTTTAGCAGACAATAATACTTTTCCTAGATGGCTATGCTTAATTTCAGATAATTGAGAATGTGGTATACAGCTTCCAAATGACCAGTCCTTCGAGCATGCATGTACTGACTCACCACTCCAATAGCGTATGCTATGTCTGGACGAGTGATGGAAAGATAGATTAGCTTTCCCACCAATCTTTGATACAGTCTTGCATCAATTAACAGATGATCACTTTATCACCTATTTTGTGACTTGGATCAACGAGTGACAAAGCCGGTTTACAACACAACATCCCTACCTCTTTTAAGAGATCCACGACATACTTCCTCAGACAAATATAAGCACCCCTTCTTGACCTAAACACTTCAATTCCCAATTAATACTTTAAAGTACCAAGGTTTTTGATCTCAAATTGTTGGACTGGGTAATTTCCTAGCCTCACCCACTTTTCTACATCATTTCCCATTACTGCAATGTCATCCATATAGGCAATTAAGGCTGTGATTTTACTATTGCCTAGCCTGATGAACAAAGTGTGGTCAGCTTGGCTTGGAGTGTATCCATTTCTTAGCACTGCTAGTCTGAATTTTTCAAACCAAGCCTTTGAAGACTGTTTAAAAGCATAAAGTGCCTTCTTCAACCTGCACACCTTTTCTTTTTCTATAGGAAATTTGAAAGCCAGAGGGACTTGCATATACACTTCCTCTAGAAAATCACTATGGAGAAAGGCATTTTTTACATCTAATTGGTATAATGGCCAATCCTGATTCACTACCGAGGATAAGAGAATTCTCACGTAGTAAAGTTTCACAACAAGGTCAAATATTTTTTGATGATTAACTCCATACACCTAATTGTATCCTTGGCCACTAGTCTAGCCTTGTATCTCTTAATGATGCCATCCGAACGATGTTTAACTGTTAAGACCCATCTAAATCCCATAGGAACATGTCCTTCTGGAAGATCCATCTCCCATAGTTGTCAACGCGGCGCCTTCTCATTTAGACAGTTTGTTTGGGGTCTAGGTGTAAGGTGCTGGTCTGGTACTTATTTATCCAAATATCACTGGTCTGACACTGATTTCTGCCAAACGTCGTTTAAGTAAATCCGAACAAAAACTTAAACTGAGTACAGTTTAAGACATCTTCAATACCATATTGGGTACCAATGAAAAGCTACAAGTGGAAAAACTATAACCGAAAACCAAAATTGCTGCTACAAGAGCCAACTTTGGCCCTGTTAGAACCTACCAAAACCCGACCAAACAATCGATTGGCTCTGAATGTGTGCATTTATGTACACCACAGAAGGGTTTATTCTATCGGACATAGCTAATTGAGTACTTCCTCGGTTACTTACATTTGTCTCTTTATTATATCATTAGCGGAAACACCTTCAGCAGCAGGTGAGCCCTCAAGAATGAGACCCTCCTGTAAAATATGGAACATAAAGTGGAGTTAGGAGTTACCCATCAGTCAATCACCATTAAAAAATTGAGCAGGAAGAACGTAAATGACCTTCGCAAGGTAAAGGTTGCGGTGATCATGATCCTCCTTCTTTGCCTTCTCGAGTTCCTTCTTTTGGGCTGATTTCTTGTCCAAAGCCTTCAAAACAGTCAGTTGCCTACCTTTAAGAACAAGCCCTACACCAGATGTATCATTTGCGGCTGAAACTGCTGCATCTGCCGCAGATGGTGTACTGAACTGGAGAAATCCAGTCCCTCTAGGTCGTCTGCCCACGAGAACAAGAAGATTAGGATAAAATATAAGTATTGTTTGGGGAGGGGAGGGGGAATCTAGATTTCAATCATACTTAGTGATTTGGTGCAGAACTGGAACAAAGGATTTCACTTCCCCAAATGCAGAGAACCGTTGTTTCACATCTTCATTTTCAATATCGAATTGGAGGTTGCTAATGAAAATTGTTCCCTGCAAGTCATCCTGCGACTCCTGTCCCTCAATCAGCTGACAATCTGCCTTAACAATTTCGGGCGACTTTACAGATTTAAATGTCACTGCATTTTTTCCAGGCTCAATCGCATTGTCAACATTTTCCTTCTCATATTCATGTATCATGGACTCTTCAGTAACTGAAGGCATTGATCCTTTTGCAGAGGATGCAATCAAGTTCTTTAGTACTTTCCTCGTGATGATTGCCTCCTCGTCAAAATTCAATTCTTCACTGAGAACTCTGTCATCTATGGCATTAGAGTCTTTCAGAACATCATGTTCAACGAGGGTGTTTTCACAATTTTCTTCCCTAACACCAATACCATCCTCCAAATCATCACTACTGGAGTCTCCTTCCTCATGTCCATCATTCAGTTGCCCTGCAAACAGAAAATTAAGCCCAATGAAAATGATATGATACAAGGAAATGGAAGGGTGCTAAAGAAGGAAGCGAAGCTTTGAGACAAACTAAAATCCCATAGAAGAAGCAGCGGTCAAAGCTTAAAAGGTATCGCCCATCCAACAGCACGCAGGGAAGTTGGTATTTCCACCAACATATTTATGTCTATGCCAAATGTAAGGATTTTATAATTATAAAAATTAACAAATGTTGTATAATGCAATTTGTTTAAAAAAAACTACAGAGCAGGTGTTGTGAAATCAGAGAGCACCAGATTCTAAGTGCTAAGTTTAAGGGAAAAAACTGCAGAAAATGGGCCAGAAGAGGAGGCTTTTAGAGAATCCAAATAATGTGATTACTAGCATAGCTGACAGAGACACTAGGGGACCCAAGGCGTTGAAGAGTCATTTGAGGTACATGACTATATGTAATATAGCAATGATTATTTTATATAATTATGCTTATAATGCAACATACAATTATATCAATGCAATATGATATAAGCATGCTAGTCATGACCTAATATGAGAAAATCATATAATAAACAAAATATAGGATCAATAAGCATATTCATTGGGGGAAAAAATAAGCAATAAACATAAATCAAACGTATACTTGTGAAGTGTCAACAAGGCGTCCTATCGCATTGGACCAAAGAAAGATCTTGGACGCCCAGGCGATGCCTTGACAATTATAATTACTGGGAATTAGGAAAACAAGATAAGGCTGTCGCTCAAAGAAGTAGGAGTATCAGAAACTAGGCAATGCAATAAAATGATGACGGTACAGATAAGTGATAAGCAAGGTGTTTGCGAGTGACAGGCAACAATTGGTGCTGCTAGCTATAAGATTTGAAGACTCAAGTGTGCTTCCAAATCAAGATACCATAACTCCACTGTTAAGCCAGACATGTGACCAATGCTGTTCCTTTTAATGAGTAACTGAATCTTACAGCATTACATCCATCTATATCCAAGCATATGAAAACACTCTGGCGCTTTGCACGAGCACATAATCAAGTACAGAAAGACCCTTACAAATTACATATTCAATGAGACCATGGTATTGCTTAATCTGACAAATCTTGAAAAGAAGAACAAAAGCATGCATAAACAACCAGGATAACAAATAGAAAAGGTAAATGTGGCAGTTTAGTTTTAACTCAAAACCAAAGCAGAGGAACAAATAGAACAGGTAAATGTGGAAGTTTAGTTTGAACTCAAAAGACAACATCCAAAGGATAACCCAAAATTTCACATACAATTCATAAACTTGACTAAGCCTTATCCCAACAAGGTGTGAAAATAGGATCTCAGCTGTCTCAAAATACTCCATTCTGTACTGTAACTGAGTTCAGAACATCTCTAACAGTGACTAAAAGTGAGAGTAAGAGAAAAAAGAGGAGGTGATCAGTAGGGATGGTTTTTACCCTACTGAAAGCCATATATCTCAGATAGATTACATAATTACCCCCAAAAAAACATAAATACCAGAAACAGCCACACAATAAATACTTGAAGTCTAACATGAACTATTTGAGAGAAGGAGCAAAAGTATTATCACCAGACAACTATTTATCATCAGAGGCACTTCTAGAGCATATAAGTGTCATTGTGACATAATCTCAATACTTTTTTGAGAATAAATGGTGAGAAGCCAAGATCCAATCTACGAAATATAAGTCAAATTTGTCACAAATAAATAGATACTATATAATGGACAGGTACATTTTAGAGTATCAGAAAGACAGAAACATCACATTTTTTAAACTTACTTCTACCCAAGAATAGAAGTTGCAGAAGCCAACATTTCTATCTTCTTTCATAATTAAAAGTTTCTGAACATTTAAGTAAAGAAAAGCACAGAAAGAGACTCATGCATATTAAGCAGTCCAACATTGAAGAACACTGAACGACAAAGAGGTAAGAGCCATAAATCACCATCCTCTTGTGCATCGGCTGAATTAACGCCAGCTGTATATATTTTCTTGGGAACAGCCCAATCAACAGCAATGGGTCGTTTACGAAATGTTTGCCCATTTACTTTCCGAATTGCCTGTAAAGAGAAGAAAAAAAGACTCTGAAACCTTTATAAAACCCAAGTTCTCATTATTCTCAACACAAGTTGTGTATAGACAATCTTACATTTTCTGCATCCTGCTTGCAAGTGAACGTAACGAATGCAAATCCCTTAGATAATCTGCATTGAGAAAACAAGAAGACGATAAACAAGAAAACAGAAACAAAGCTCAGACCCATTTCACTTTCAAAATGAATGTATAAATAATAAATAAATAAATAAATAAAAAAGACAGATGTAAAGCATATACCCAGTTTCAGAATTCTGTGGAACAAAGATGTCCCACACAAAACCAGCTGAGGAGAATATTCCTTTCAACTCATTGACTTTAGCCTGCATACTATTTTAAAGAATAACTCAGTTACATAATCCCCCAAACAAAAACAAAAAAAAAAAAAAACAGTTAAGTCACACCAGGAAACAGTTGACCTTGAAGGGAAGATTTCTAACTATAAGTCTCCATTTACGAGTCTTGGATCCCTGATTCACAAATAACAGAAAGCCAACATTTAGACCTGCTTTAAGCATACATTATCCAGAGACTCATAAAAGGAAACAAAACCTTTTAGAAATCAGTATCACAATCGAGGAAGCTATAATAGAAAACTGTGCCCCACACACTAATAATAAACATCAGATTGGCAAGTATTTTCATGTTTAGGATGGGGAAATGGTTTACCTTGAATTGTCGTCGAATCAGGATTCATTTTCTTTTTTTATTTATTTGGGGGGTGGGGGGATGGGAAGGAAGGATTTCATCACCGACATAAAATATTTTTTTTCACATTGCATGGAAGAATGTTAGGACTACAAGCCTTTTGTTTTTCTGGTGTTTCCATGTATCAGACACCAAAAAACACTGCAACACTGCTTAATACCTCATGTTTCTTCCTCCCTTCGAAAAGGAATAGAAAAATGAGAGGATGGGAAGGTGGGAAGGTGGGAAGGTGGCCAAGTCATTCCAAGAACCTCACGCTGACATGAGCCGTGTAACATCACACTATAGACCCCACTGAGTTGTTTTCAATCATGACCACAGGTTAGAACTAAAATTTGACTCAAGATGTTAACTCAACAAGTCAAAATTTGATTCTCCTCCATCCTAGAAAGCACGAGAAATCTCAGTTTTAGTAGCTTTGTGAAGTTTGACCTACCATAACTACCAACAATTGTAAGATGCTGAAAAGAGAAGGAGTAATGTTTTCTCCTGTTTAGAAACTTCACGGGGGGTACCATTCTCAGGAAGACAAAATGATGTCCAAGTGTCACGGGATTCTTGAGGAATATTACAGAAACAAATCCGATTAACAACTATAAAATATCCGGAGTAGAACTATAATCCCAATAACTTGAGAAGAGCATTGCACAAGCCTCCTTCAAAGAGGGCAGAACCCCTATATAATGATCTCTAGAGAAGATAAAAGGAGAAAGAGATGGTTCTAGGGGGCAATTTTCAGGAAATACTATTGGAATTTTCCACATGATGAAGAATCAGAGATTGACAAGACAGAGCATATATCCAGAAGAATGCTCCACCAATGGTATTATGCTTGCTTGGGTTTTGTCTTCAAAAAAGTTGTGACACCTGAACAGTTCATGAAGAGAGGTTTTAAGCTGGCTAGAGATGTTATCTTTATCAAAGAGATCAAGGCCATCATGCCATTTGTTTCTGAACATGACATGAAGGTATGTATTAGGGAATATTGCTTTGGTCTGTTCGATCTTGGTTGAGTTCCTTCCCCCATCTGCAAATCTCTACTCAGTCCTGCTCACCTCTGAAGCAGCTGCTTTTTGCATTTGCTACACTATTCAAATCTGCTGGGTCGTACAGTAATGAAAGAAATTGGATTGTTTATTGTTCATGAATAAAAGAAGAAGCATCTCAAGGCTAATGTCAGGATGTAGGGGAACTCTTTGGCCAAAGGAACATCTGCAACAAAAAAATTTGAAGGCATCAACATCAATAAACTACTGGCAAGTGGTCTTCGCTTGAAATGTGATTAGGGATCTTGCACAGAACATACATTTGCAGCTATGTAAGGAAGATTATGGATGTAATCAACCCCAGTAAGGACTAGTGATAGGCTCTAAACGTTAGGCAAACTAGAGACTCAGATCTGATCAGAACTCAGAAGCTACACTGATAAATAAACTACAGATTAGGTCAAAATTAGGGTAACCTGTATCTCTCAAAGTAGGGTTCAGATGAGCCTGAATTTTGGATAAAATCGAGCTCTTGTATGATCAAACAAACCCCCAAAATTCAATCCTTTATATATTTTAAGATCAAGAGAAATATTTCCTAAGTGCAGTTAAATTCAATCGGGGAGAATAAAAATTTAGTCATTTGCATGGTTTAAAAAATTGCATGGTTCAATTTTTTCCTTTATATATTTTAAAATCCAGATTCAAAAAAATAATTAAAAGAAAAAAATTGAATGTGAGTGCTTGGTCATAGATCACAAAATAGGATCATTAATTCTTTTTTCTTCCTCGTCAAAGGATGTATTACATACTCTTAGCATGCCATCTAAGAGGGGAAAAACTTGATAAATTGTGGTAGCTCACAAGCATGGTTTAAGATCTCGCTCTAGCCCCCTATCTCGCTAATCCAAAAAAGAGAGATCTCAGCAGATCTCGCCGAGATCATGTATTTTTTCGCAGTCAACACGGTGGTTGGTCTCGGTGGTCATATGGTCTCTCTAGTCCCTTAAACTAGGTATTTACCCTATTTTAGGACTTCTAAACACAATGGAAACATCGTTCTCTTTTTTTCTTTAAATAAAACTTAAAATAGTACTTTGACTTTGTACCCTATGTAAGTAGTCTCTGGCTCTTCGGACCCTAGGCTAGTATGCTCTATTCCACAATCCACATTCTACAACCAACACATGACACACCATAATCTTAAGAATTTAAAAGACATCATAGATAATTACTTAATTGATTAACAATCAAAATAGATGACTGATGAGTCACATTAATATACATTTGAAAATTTGAAATGACATAAGATAGGAATGGAGATCCTCAAGCAAAAGCACCAAAATTCTTGCCCCTTGGTGTTTTTTCTTCAAAAAAGTATAGAGAGAGACGAGATCTTGGCGAGATTTGGCAAGATTTTGGCGAGATCTCGGCGAGATCTTGTCGTTTTTATACCTCACCTGTGATCTCATCTCACTAATCTACAAAAACGGCGAGATCTCGCCGAGATCTTGAACCATGCTCACTAGGAAATTCATATTGTCTATGATTGTGGTTAACTTTTATACTTAAAAGTAATTGAAAGACAAATCGATTGAGTAGCACATAGCATTTTCAGATACAAAATATAGAATAATTGTAAACGTATTAACACTACAGAAGGCAGTAAACTATCTAGTATATCTCATACCTCTCCACCCAGCTGACGCGCCCAAATATATCCACCCTTTATCTCTTGCTGATGTAGCGACGCAACAGAGGCACGCGTGGATTTAACACTTGAATAAAGTACAGCTGCAGCATCCAGTTTGCATCCATCTCGTGCAAGCCCTGCAACAATATTCCAAGTTTCTTAAGCCATTAATACTCGGCTCTAACTGAAAGAACTGTAGTCCCATAAGCATGCAAAAGGCTCCAGTTCATTTGAGAGTGATATTCCCTTTGACAAGCCAACGATTTAGCAAATTCAGCAGGAAACCACGCTAATACGTAGCATGAAAAGAAGATCCAAATATTCCTATGTTATTCACAATACCAGACCATTATCGTTTAGTCAAAAGACGTCATTTGTTAAGACCTTCCAAGAGACTAGGGACACTAGAAACTTCAAAAGATATACACTGCAACAGAAGCAAAAAAAGTAGAAAAAAGGTTAACCAGAATTCTCCAAACAATAATGTTTCTTCTTCAGGAAGCCCATATCGAACTCAAACCAAGATGTTATAGCAGGGACCATCAGATAAATTTCTTCAAATTCCTCAACATGGTGATAATCCATTACCCATGTCTCTCCTGGATTTATAATCAATAGTCAAGGTTTGTCCCTTAAACTGGAATTCAGCTACATGAATACCCCTTCCACCAATCATGATTTATATGTAAGAAACTAAGAATTCAGCTAAACAATAGTTTTCTTCTGGTGACCATTTATACACTGCCTTCCCTCATGATTTCTGACCGGCAATGTGAAGGGTAAGAGATGAGCTTATTTATATCTCTCATCTTACTATTAAATTCCCCAGTTCACTACTTTCACTTCCATTTATTGGCAAAAACACCCACGCATCGAATACTCAAAATTATTCCCTCCCAAACTTTCAAGGCAAAATACAATGAAGACAATCCATCAGACCATAGCTAAATCATCCAACAGTTCATAGAAAATATCAAATTTTAAGAAACATGTATACACCACCCATCCACAAATAAAATGCCAAGATGCACAGAAATAAAGGAAACTGAAAGATACTAACCGTGAAGTTCAAGCATTTCCTTTGGAAGGGGATATGTTACAGATAATACAGAGCCAGCCTCTTTGGCACGGCGAAGAACTTCCTCAGCCATCTCAGCACTATCAAATCCACCAAATATGACTGTTCTGGCAACCCTTCACAGCATCAAAGTAAGAGATAAATATGCAATGTACAACATTATTGCATCAACCATTCATTCATAATAGGATCAGACATCATCAATCATATAGGAAAAAAAACAAAAACAAAAACAAAATAGATAATTTATGAATATTGGATAAGGCAATAGTTAATAGCAACCAGATCAACCAAATCAAATTAACAGATTTCCAAAAGAAAATAAAATTTACTCCCAAAATCTATCGCCAATTACAACACTTGGGCCAAGCTGAGGAATCACAAACCAAGTCAGTCCCCCATGTCCAAGTTAACATGGAGGACACTTTTCTTCTTTTCGCTCCCCCACCCCCTTTAACTCCCTATCATGAACAGATCTGACATAATAGAATCCACATGGTATGGTGCAAGAAGAACGTGACAAAGGGAAAAAAAGAAGGTGCCTATGTAATTTCGAGGAAATTGGTCTAAAGGATTCTCTAACACAACTAACCAAATATTATGACAAAAGTACAAAACAACATAAATGTCATTCAACTCAAGCCAGTACCAGGGGCTCAGGTCACAAATTGAGGCAATCCTATGGGTAATGCAGATCGATCAGAGGATCTACTAGTGGTGGGTTTTCTTTTGAGATTGAAGGAAAAATACTGCTAGCAATATGAAGCCCCAAGTTTTAATAAAGAAAACTATGCAGAAGGTAAGCCCCCTAGGGGGATGGACAAATTTTTTAGTAAACAAATACATGCCACTACACACCTAAACTGCAACTATAAATTGATCAAAGATGAAGAAAAGGCAACATAAGAAACACAAATCAAGAAAATGGCATTCACAGTATGTTTGTATCAGTAAAAGAAATCAAGAGGAACAATATGTTTTCCAATCAATTTGTGAATCACTGCACAATCAAGTTGAACCAACAAAAACTAAAAAAGAAGATTGGTCCATACTTGGGACTGTTCTGGTTAAAAAATACCTTAATTTGGGTACATTTTTTCATGGATCTCACTATGAATCAATTATTATTTTAACTAATACTAAGAATGGAAAAATTGCTTTGCAAATATGGGAATCAAAATGACAAGTAGATATTGCTTGTAGAAACTATTTTCTCATTAAGTTCTTTCGCTTTTATGTTTCTAGCTACAGTAATTGAGTGTCCATATACTTAAGGCTAAGAAGCAATCCTTCAGCCAGGAGGAAGCAGGTTGGCATCCAAAAATCTAGCATCTTGCAATCAAATACGTAGTATCACTAAAGTAAGTAGAAAGGTCAAAAAGAATAGAATCGCTACCTTTGCTTTTTCGAAGAATCCACTTTATCACTAGGATCACTGAGAATTGTCTTCACTTTCCTGGTTCCCTTAGAATCCCCTGAAGTTTATATGCATTCCTAATATAAACTTCTCAAGAAGTGATAGAAACATGACTGTACAAAAATAGACAATAACCAGAGGTAAAAGTGGAAGACAAAATTAAGCAGCATTTCATTTTATTATCACCTATTTTCCGCAAGTTGGGAGTTTGTTCATGTTGGACCACACCAGCAGACAAATTCTCTTTGTCCTCTTTTGTCTTGGTATCATCAGCTGGAAAAACTTAGACAAATACCGGAAAAGATATTCATCATACGAAATACAAGTACCAATCAAGATGAGCAACTAAAATTAAAATAGCCTTATTCCTTTTCTGACAAAATCCAAACTGGGGGGGGGGGAAATCAAGGTAAATATTTTTTTTTTTTTGGGGTAGGAAAATATGTAATAAAATTAACAAGAGCATCATAGAACACAAGCTGGAACCATAGCACAATAAATAACCTTGATTTGCCCTTGACCAGCGCTGCTCAAGGGGAAGACGATGCATGGCATGTTTAACTCCAATTTTCCTACCGCCAATAGCTACACCATTCTTCAGCTCAATAGCACGATCAGCATCGTCTGTAACAGCACTGCATATACATGAATAAATGTTACCAATTTCAGCAACGGGCCCACATACTAGAAATATAAACGAATATTAACCAAAAAAAGGGATAGCTGTAAGCAAAGATACAAACAATACTAATGATTATACTAATGCAAGACTTGACCAAAAATCCCAGCCATCATGAGGAGAACCATATTTGTAATCATATAAATTCCAAGTTGTGGCCAAATTACTTGACCTAGATCCTAGATTGGGGCTTTGATCCTGCACCCTATGATGTAGATAAGTCACTTAGGCTTATTTTATTGCAAATAAGACTTGGGTTGTCTTATGTATGTGTTGGGTGTTAGGGATATGCCCACACTCCTATAGTTGGTTTTGATGATAACAAACATATGAAGGTATGTCACAATTTTCCTTTAAGTATTGTTTTGTAGAGACTTCATATCAAAGGTCGAATTTGGTGAATGAAATGAAGAAATGAAGATTGAAGTCATCAAATGAAGAGTATCAACAAGTTGGCATCAATGCTTGAAGAATATGTCATAAGAATTTAAGCTTCAAGATGTCAAGACATGAAGCTTAAAGACATGGAATTGCAAACAAGAAGAAAAGAAGATAAAGTGCCAAAGAATGGAAGATTCAAGTGAAGAAGAAGATCACTAGGATAGATTAAGTTATTTACAATGTAATTTGTAATTTCCACATACTTATATGCACTCACCTCATGCATGTGCATTGCATCATATTAGAATGACCATAGAGCATGCCTTGACTAGGTATGGAAAGTCTTTAAGTGGTGTGGAACACACAGTAACCTGACTCAAGGGTATTTTAGGGAATCTTAAGGTTAGTATCAGGAGACGAAACCTTCATAGAAGTTGTAGGAAATTGAGTTGTGATTCCAACACAACTGATCTCAGATCAATTTGAGGTCTGACAAAAAAGTTATGATCAAAACACTGATGACTAGTCAGTATGACGGCATTCTGTCAAAACAGAGCATGTCATGTTGGCGGTCGACCGGCTGGAAGCCCCGGTCAACCGGAGCTGTCCGAGACCATAGCCGGTCGATCGTTAAAAAGTCCCGGTTGACTGGTGACTGCCTTAAAGTACCCCAACGGCTATATTTTGCCTCAACGGCTCTTGGCGATCGATCGGCTACCGATGGCGGTCGACCGGTGGACCCAGAATACGTCCGTTAGAGCTTGATTTCCTACCTAAAATGCTTCACTAAGCTCACCTATAAATACCTCTAATACTACTCATTAATTAACAATTAATCTCAACTTCAGAGAAGCATTATTTGAGCATTAGAAGTGAGAATTGGTCTACACCATTTCTTGAGTTCAAGTTCTTTATTTTACATTCAAGAGGAACTCAAGACCATCTACAAGTCTTCATCTACATCTTGGCATTTACATTACAAACATCAAGAAGATTTCAAAAGGTGCATTCATTGTATCATCATTGCATATTTCATTTGCACCACACCGGAGGTAATTCTCTTTTATTCCACTTCTCCATTTTCTATTTTACATTAAGTCTAGACTGCACTTAGGCTTGTGTAAGGACCCTCTCATTCTTAAGAGATTGTAAGGATCCTCTTATCCTTAAAAGAGTGTAAGGTGCCTCTCTACCTTAAAGGAGATTGTAAGGTACATCTCTACCTGCAAAGGAGATTGTAAAGGTGTCTCTCTGCCTATAAAGGGGATTTGTAAGGATACTCTTATCCGTGAAAAAGATTGTAAAGGTTTTCTTCCCTACCTACTGTACTGAAAGGAAGAACTAGTGGAATACCTTACAAGAGGATTCTTGTAGGGAGTGGACTAGACTCGAATTGAGTCGAACCACTATAAATCTTGTGTTGTGGGTGTTGTTATTTTATTTATTCAGCATCGCTTTTAACTTATAGTCACACTTGTGACCTATACATCGAAAAGAGTTAATTTCCACTAGTATAACCTATTCACCCCCCTCTAGGTTATTTTATTGGGCCTTTGATCTCATGAGTTTTCTTTGAAATGGGCCACTTTAATAGGCCTAAAATATTGGTAGAAGGTAGGAAAACGAGATTTTATTCATTAGTTTAATTAGTTGCTATTTAATTCAATAAAGGCCCATTAGGCCATTAGTTGGTTGTAAAGTCCTATATAGACTATTAGTTAGTTAGTCCTACTCCATGTTAGAGTCATAAAGTCAAGTCCTAGTCCTATTTTGAATTCCTAGTTGTAGTAGGAGTGTCTAGTCCTATTGGGAAACTAGCTCCTAGTATTAGTATGATTATAAACTTCCCCTCTATAAATAGAAAGGCATATGTTCCATTATTGGACAAATTTGAATGAAAGAAAATTTACATTTATGAAAGACAGTTTGCATTTATGAAAGACAGTTTGCATTTATGAAAGAAAGTTTACAACTAAATGCTTAGAGCAGCTGAGATAGTTGTGGGTGAGAAGCACAGGCTGAGATAGCCACTTCCTTTATTCTCTTTCACCCTTCTCAACCCCTCTCTGTTTTATTCTTCTTTTTTATTTTATTTGCTGTAACATTCAAGAGGTATAGTTCAGATTTTGATAACAGTCTCCAGAAATCAGAACCGATCAGCAATCCTAGTGGGAATAGGAGAGAGATCGATCTCCTCTCTTTCTCTCTCTTGTACTCTGTTCAGCCAGGTCTTCAATCAGGGTATTCCAGGCGTCATAAGGGTCCCACGATCCTTACCTAGTCACTGTTGGAAGCATTCAACTGCTATTCTTGAAGGTTCTTCTCAGTTTTTTCTCCTAGGTCAGAAAATCAAGAAAGCTTGTAAGTTCACAACCAGCCGTCAGAATCCTCTCAACTTTGGGGGTTTTTGTACCCTCCCTAGGGACTATCTACGCCCAAGAGTGCAACTCAATCGGACTTCTACAGCTCTGGCCGCACCTCTCTCTCTCCAGCTCCATAACAGGTCTTTCCCTCTCCTATTGGATTAGGTTTTGGCTAGTTTTGCTCCTATATGGGTATTGTATCCTTGAGGGTTTATTTGATGGTATTATTTCTTTGTTTCTTGCCCCTATTTGTATTGTTTGGGGTTGTAAACTGTGGAGTTAGTTACTTGTAATCTACTCCTGCATTACCCTAGGCCTATCATCACTGGGTTGAACAACTTGTTGGCCCAAACCTAAGGGTTAATTTGGTCCAACCCTTGTTAAGAAGTAAAATTGATATCAAAACAAAGGTGAGTACACTTTAGTACCAACGAATAAGAAAGTCAAATACACTTAAAACAAAGAAAAGAATAACGTCATGATATAATACATGGAAAGCATTGATTGGGATGTATAGTGGGGCATCCATGCGTATAGTAATAACAGGTCAAAATGTTTAGCCTAGAGACATCAGGCAAGATGGGCCAACTGCAACTGGACCCCATCTCCAATTTTGTTTTCAGCATAAACAGGTCCTTTGGGTTCCAAAACCTTTCATCAAATAAATGTGATCAGTCTATCATAGTGTTCCAACAATCGAAACCATAGGCATCTCAATCGACACTTGACTTGAGGGATCCATCTCTTGGTTCAATAGGTTCTGGGTCTCCCCTTAGTCCTTTGGTGAATCTCCTAGGCAATGAGGTTGTGGAAAACTAGAAATCAGAAGCTGGAGCTAATTGAATCTCTTATAAGCAATCAGGATGGCAAACGTCCAATATGTGCCACTTCTTTGAAGGTGGTTTAATGTATGTCAACAACAAACTTACAAAAGAATCAACAGAACTATTAGAAAGAGAAAGAGGGTCGGCATGTAGGTGCTCACACCCAGCAATGAGACTTAGAAGTTGAAAGCAATCTACAACAAAAACTCAGCTTTATCCCAACTAAATGGGGTCGGCTATATGGACCTTTGCCCTCCAATCAGCTCTATTTGAGGTCATACTTGATACAAGACCTAAGCTATTAATGTCTTTCCTCACTTCCCTTAGGGTCATTTTAGACCTACCGTCATTTTAGACTTACCCCTAGCTATTTTAGTTCCTTCAATCTGAATCAAATTACTCCTCCATATTTTGATTCCTCCATATTGGAGCATCCAAAGGTCTCTGTTGGACATGGCCATGCCACCTCAAACAAATTTCTCATAGCTTATCATGAATAAGAGCTACTTCCAAATCAGCTCTAATACGACCATCTCTTACTTTATCCTTCCTAGTTTTGCCATACATCCATCTCAACATCCTTATCTCCGCTGCATTAAATTTATCTACATGATGTTCTTAACTGCACAACATTCCACACTATACATCAAAGCTGGTTGTATGACTGTCCTATAAAACTTTCCTTTAAATTTTAAAGGAATATGTCGATCACACAACACTCCGGATGCACCTCTCCACTTCATCCATCCTATTATAATTCTCTATGAAACATCATCCTCTATATCATCTTCTTGATTTATGATTGAGCCTAGACAACTAAGATAATCACTTTGCGGAATCTCCCTAATCAATTTTCACCACCACATTATCCGTCCTAGTGTAACTAAAATTACACATCATGTACTCCATCTTCGTTCTACTTATCTTTAAACCTTTTTTATTCCAAAATTGATCTCCATAACTCCAACTCAGTGTTAATCCATGTTTTTGTCTCATCCACAAAAACAATGTCATCAGCAAAAAGCATACACCAATGAACCTCCTCTTGAATGTCTCTGATTAAATCATTCATGATAAGTGCAAACAAATAAGGGCTTAAAATTGATCCTTGATGTAACTCAATTGTAATTGGGAATTCACTACATCGACCCCCCCACAATTCTCATAGTAGTCACTACGCCATCATATCTATCTTTAGTTATCTTCACATATTTACTTGAAACACTTCCCTTCTCTAGTATTTGCCAGATACTCCATAGGGACTCTATCATAAGCTTTTTCTAGGTCAATAAAGACCATATGGAGATCTTTCTTGCAATCTCTAAGTTGAAAGCAATCATGCACTTAAATTGAGATAAATTCTTTATAGTCGGAGGCTCGGAGAACTATTCCATCAATCATATCAAGAGCTGAAGTCCACATGAAATGTATGTAGGCTCCTGTGAGGCTATGACACCATACTAAATTGTGGTATAGTGAAAAAAAGATCTTACAATTCTCCCAAAAAAATACTTACATAGCCAAAAATACTTGGTTAAACACATGTCATAACATTTCAATAAATCATTTTCATTCGAAATAGTAAGCATCATGAATCGACTGTCCATACAATGATACAAATAAACAGTAGCAAGTCTTTTCTTTTTGTTTTTTTCTTCTTTTTTTTTTTTAGGGGAGGTGGGTTTGGTGGGGTTAACAGCTCAAACTAATATCATTAATACAAAAGGCCCTCCATATACTACACAAGGCTAGTCGATAAGCAGAAAAGATGAGTTGTGTAAAAAAAAACACCAAAATGTCTAATATCTGAGTTGTTTACATCTAAAACTTCACAGAATAATTTCTGTCCACCCTATGATATTTTTTTGGGGGGTAATGTCCACCCTATGATATAGCAGTAACAGCACCTTAGCCAAAATTGCAAAAACCCTAGCAAGTCAGTATGTGATTAGAACAACTAATAACAGCAGTGCATGACCAGTCAACCATATAATAAAACCATGAGTGGAAATGGAAATTTGTGGAAAGTGGTTGCCATCCAATGGCTAAATACAAACATTGATAAACAATATTGTTGCCTGTCTCATGCTATTGCAGAATAAGGCTCCATTTAGCAACAATCTCGCTCCGTGAGAGTGATGTTTGGAAACAAGCTTTTTAGAAGCAATTCCAGAACAGAAAAATATCAAAATCAACATTTAGAAGGCAATTTACAGAATCAATTCCAGTAATTACGAAAAATGTCATTATTGTTTCTGGCACTACCCCAATAGTTACGGAAATGTCAATATCTTGATTTCCTTTTCATCACCTACAGCTTTGCCTTTGATGGTCAGATTTTGTTTTCTTCAATTTAGTAAGAAAACCATTTTTTACTTCAAAAAAATTTCTGATTTTATGTACCTAGAAAATAAAAGATACTAACGGAGGATACATCCCCTGTATACTGGGCAAGGGTGAAAGCTTAAACAGGAGAGAACCTACCCCAAGAAAATAGCTTTATGATCCTTTGAAAAAAAAAAAAAAAACTCTAACATTATCAAAGCCACGACACATGTTCTGTTGAATAGAAACATTATCACAAACATGTTTCATACTCCCAAACTGCTCCCAGAAAACACAAGATCAGTGAAATGACCCCCACAGAGGGTTACCAAACAGAGCCTAAACCTAACAATAATTAGCTTACCTTTCTTCCACGCACACCAAAAATATGATGATAATAATAATAAAGGAACGTAACACCTGCACAAGAGCGACAAATATCTAAACAAAACTTACAACTGAACAAAAGCCAAGCCTCGGTGTATGTTTGATCCTGCAAATATGAAATCATAGAACAAATTAGCAAAAAATCCATAGGCCATGTTAAGTATATAATCAACTCATGAGCTATCATTAGGGCAGTCCCATGAGAACACAACAAGTATCATCTGATTGCAATATTGCATTGGATAAATCCAACCCTAATACAACTCAACTGATCCATCCAACAAACAGCATCCTCTTCTTTTTCCCCCCTTTTTTCTTTTACTTCTCTTCTCTTCCTATGAATTTGTCAAACTAGTTACTTTTACTCAGAACCTATGACCAAAACCTAAACCCCCTTTTGTAAATAAACCTTTGACGATTTAAACCTAACCCTAACCCTAAAAGTATTAACTCAAACCCTGGACCCTCAATTTTTTATCTCCCCATGAAATCTTAAAAGCACATATTAAGAGAGAGAGAGAATCCAACTACAGTCAGACAGGTGCACAACTGAGCCCCAAAATCAGGGGCTCGGGGCAAAAGTTGGGCAGGAAGTGAAGCAGAAAACTTGTCCCACATACGCACCCCTTCGTACCCCATAGACTGGCATATTAAATAAAATGCCTAGGCAGGCCATCAGGATCCAATGGATTGAAGGTTGACCAGTCCAGCCAGACCAAATATGGGTTTTTTTTTCCCTCTCTTCAATAGGATAGATGATGGAACTATAAATTGGCAATGTCAGGATCATGAGGAACTCTTATCTTCTAAACCTCCCCCACCCCTTAGAAAAAAAAAAAAAAAAAAGAGTAAAGAGTGAAACTCTATATGAATTTAGGCAGTATAACCAGTCCAAGTTTATCACAGGCAATCTTTATTAGATGTGAAACTCATAGGTACTCGGATCATTCGGGACCCTTTTCCTTGGGCTCCAACTTTTTCAGTTGTTGTCTATTAATGGTGGGTATCCTTGGGCCAATGAATAATTTTATTCTGCTTCCTTTCATATTATTGAATGTTGCCTTGCTTCATTTTCATGTTGATTGATTACCAGTTAAATCAGTACTCAACTCTCATTAGTTCTAGAGGTGAGGCTCCTCTTTCTCAGTGATAACCAAAGAAACACCATGATCAAGCTTGAATCAAAGACTATTTCGCATTTAGGTAGTGAAAATCTTTTGATCACTCTCCTCGCAATCTCATTTTCTAATAAATCCTGATCAGCGCATTCTTGCTCTCAAACAACTGCAATAAACATAGAATCTACTAATGCAAACTTCACTCGTCGAACAACCTATATCGCTCAATCTTGTTGCATCTGTTTTATATTCTATGTTTGTACTCTGGTATCATCATGAAAACAAAGCAAGCTATCAGATAATAGTCAAATTCAAAAAATAAAAGATAAATAAAAAATAATGAAAATGCAAGTAAAGTAAGTACATGGTGGATGTGCATTGCATACCCTTCTGTGTTACCATAAAGCAGCGCCTTATGGGACCGATCTCGCTAAATACTTCTTCCAACTAAAAGTCAGGAAAATTTGACCATTACTCCAATACATATGAACACAGTGATAGGAGACAAGAAGTATGAGGAGGGGGGGGGGGGGAATAGGCAATGAAATTATTAAAAAAAGAAAAAGATGTGCGTTTGGGGATAGAGAGAAAGAGATGAATAAGTATTATACCTCTGAGTTAGTGAAGGAGTAGGGCAAGTTGCTAACGAATACTGTGCATGGGGAGTGGTCACTATCTCCTCTCTGCTTGAGCCCTTCTCCTCCATCCTTCATCGTGTTCTTTTTCCCCATAATCTACAGAAATAGAAATCAAATTGGCGAGAATGAGAATAACAGTTAATTCATAACAAAGTGACAACTAACTTATCAGAAACCTAGGGAACCAGCAGTGGGTGAGAGCCAGAACTCGGAAGAACTAGGCCCAGTCGTAGTGTTTATTCATCGGTCCTTTCTCTTCCGTTAAAACATTCTATTAACTGAGGAAATTGAATTCGACTCACTCGGTAGCCACTAGCCAACCGACCCAATAAATCGCATGGGGAGAGAGAGAACCGAGTACATGGATTGAAAGGGGAGAGGGGGAAAAAAATAAAACAAACTGAGAAAGATCGATTAGCCCGCAGGTAGAGAGTAATAATTCAACTCTGTTGGGTTGTCAAAGTTCGCTGGTCAAGGAATGCAGACCTTTCTGTAGCTTGAAGGAGGCAAGAAGGGGGTGGGGAAGGTTGCAGAAGCCCACAGTGCGGGCAGTGGGGGTCGGGGGGCTTGCAGAGGTTCTGCAGCGGGGAAGGTCTCTCTGTTTTTTAACGTTTTAACCACAGCCCTTATTTTTTCGGGACCGGGCGTTTGGCCCTTTCAGGCAAAGTGGTTCGACCGACTGGTCCAGCGGTCTAAATCCGTGATAACGGCTGTTGTGTACTTGAGTGTGAGTGCGTCGCAAGTCGCAACGCATAGATCGAGCGAGCGAAAGTAGTTTTAAGGCTGTGTTTGATGGGTAAACGAAGAAAAAAGAATCTATAGATGCAAATGAAACGGTTAGAAAACAAAATAATTATATTCCGGTCATATTTAGTATCATTTTTTTTTTTTACCTATTAAAAAAAACCATTAAAGAAAACTATTTTTTATTATTAACATCAAAATTGTTTAGTAACCACTTGACAAAAATGATTTTTTGTGATAAATAAGTTGGTATCTCTACGTGCAAAATGGTTTTTTGAAGAAATGATTAATCATTTTCCTTATAACTCTCTTTTTCCACTTTGGACCGAAGAATAAGGTCGATGGGCTTATAATTATAATTATAAAGCAAATGACTACTTTACCCCTTCATATTGGGGTTTTAACCACTTGTTCATTAAAATTCAATGCAAAAACAACTGAAAATCGATTTTGGTCAAAACACATAAATAACTCTTTATCTATTTCTCATTTATGTGTTTTATCAATCTTTTTTTAAATAGAATGAGGCTCCATACATAATACCAAATGCAACCAAAACCATTTTTATAAACAAAAATCAAAAAGAAAAAATACATACCCAATAGAAGAGTTTTTTTATGTTCTTGTGTTTTCTTGTATTTTTACGTAAGACTTTTTTTGACAATGGTAGAGAACTTCACTATTCCCAATTAGGGGTGTCAATCGGTCAGGCTGAGGCGGTCTCGATCGGGCCTAGTCATGCCTAGTGAGCCTATGTCCTTAGACCATGACCTACCTATTTAAGGAATGAGTCGGTCTCGATCAGTGTCGTGTCAGGCTAGGTATGGTTTTGGGCTTTAATCCAATTTCTCCTGATCGAGCTATAATTGGGTCTTAAACGGGGTAATGTACATAAACGGTCTTTACTTTTCTTAGATTTGGGATACTTTAATTTATTTTATTAAATTATCAACAATTTTGAATAGACATTACATTTAATTACAGTCAATAATTGATAAAAATAACAATATATACCATATTCTATCCCTAAAAAAATCAAAATACCTACATAAACGGTCGAGCTAAATATGTCGGTCTGAGTCGGGCTTATAAACGGGCCAGGCCGATTGAGAGGCCCATCGGGCTTACCCCTTGCACCATGTACTACCTATTTATAAACGGGCCGGGCTTAGACTAGACACTTTTATTAATCGGGCTGCTCCAGGTCAGGCCATAATCGTGTCAGTCCCAGTCAGACCTATTGGTGCGGACTTGAAATTGACATCCCTAATCCCAATGCTTGGTGAGTTAGTTATATTAATTCAAGTGTCATTGAAATGTTTTAAAGTTAAGGGTCAGGGAATGCTTGGTCAGTTGGCCATGTTTTTTGACCCACGGGGTAGTTCAGTGCTGTAGAAAGGGTGCCCTGTGGATTCGCTAGGTGTTTTATTTTGTGGCATAACCAAGCCATATGGCCTATAATTTCATTGGAGTAATAGCTTTGAGTTTGGTGTCTAAGTTGAAAGCTTCCAGTCCCCTTCTATCTCACCCTCTACCCTGCTTCTTCCCAATCCAATTGAATTAGCGAATTGCACCCTTTATTCTATTGATATTATTGATAATCTACTAAAGCCTTTTCTTATATTATTTATTTCTAAGCGACTGTCCAAGGGGATTGTACTCACGCACACCAGAGGGGTAAAGGGAATGACAAGGAGCATGGGGTGACACAGTAAATACAAAAAATGGTAATTTCATCACTACAAATCTACAATAGTTGGTTAAGTAGTGTAAATTGGTTGTTGTGGAGTCGGCTACTGTTAGCAATCTGCTTCATCACCATGAATCACTAGGCAAATCCTTAAAATAGTTAAAGTTCCCTATGCAGACTTTTATGCTCAAAGACCCTACCAACTTTGAAGCATGTGTTGCCCTTACCAAAAACAATTCCTGATCAATCTTGTAACAAGTTTGATACATCAGACGTGCATCAACATAGTCTTCCTTCATTTTCATTGAGAGAATAAAAAACTAACAATACCCATTAGAGAACAAGTTTTTAAGTTCTATTTGCACAGGTACCATCTACATCATCCATTTTGCCGTAAAATGAGCTCAAGGTTGCTACAGCTAGTGCTTCCCGGAACAAAGATTCTCTTGTTGATTTCAATAACAAGTTTCTAACTTCTGTTTGCACAGGCAACATCTACATCATCCATTTTTCTGTAAAATGAGCTCAAGCTTGTTACGGCCAGTGCTTCCCCAAACAAAGATGCTGTTGTTGATTTCAATATGCGGACTTCGACATAATCACCAACTTTAGCCATTATTGTCTCATAATTTTTATCTGAATTAGGGACTGGAACATTAACAAATGAAACTCTATGACCCCTGTCACTCTTGCCAATAAGCTCCGTCTCAGGAGCTCTCTTGTTTGGTCGTTCAACCAACACAAGTTGAATGGTTCCAATTTGCGAATCATAACAATGACCTGTTGTCCCACGGAATGTCTCAATGAGCTCAGTCAGTCGTCTCTGCTTGATGTCATTTGGGACATCATCAACATAATTTCTATGGGCATGTGTTTTCTCCCTCATGCTATATGCAAACATGTATGACATATCATAACCAACTTCCTTTATGAGGCTTAATGTTTCAGCATGTTCCTCCTCTGTTTCTCCACAAAATCCTGCAAAACAATAGTTCGGATGTGTAAGACAACAAAAGTGGGACACGATGTTCGGATGTGTAAGACAACAAAGACAATCCCACAGATTAAAATATACTGGAAAGATGGAGGAACCATTAACTTTGAGGTCTCAGTAACATACAAGAAACACGAGTAGGAATGAATCATCTGATTTATTACATACTTCCAGTCAATCTGCTTTAAGTGTACAGAACCCTGCTTGGGAGCATTTCTCTCCCAATACTTTTGGAAGGAAAGTTTTTATTTGTATTGACCAAAAAAATAGGATAATAATCAACTGATTTATTTTGCTTATTCTGGAAGATTAAAAATTGCATTATTTGGATGTTTATGAATGACATAAGTTTGATGGGACCACATCCTCACTGGTTATATAGAATTGTTTGTCTCAGCACCAACAGTTCTAAATGATGATGAGCATCTAAGATTTGCAGTTAATTCATCATACAAACTCAAAGCCATTGGTTTCTTAAGTTACAAAATTGAGTGAAAATAAATGTTCAATAAATTCAGGAAAAGAGAGTTCTATAATCCCTTACCACATATGAAATCACTGCTTATCCCAACATCAGGAACAATGCTTCTTATCTTTTGCACAAGATCCAAATATGCTTCCCGAGTGTATCCTCGACGCATTCTTTCGAGGACAGTTGTACTCCCTGTTTGTGCAGGCAAATGGATAGTTTTACAGATGTTATATCTATCCCGCATTAAATACAGTAAATCATCTGGGAAATCTTTAGGATGTGGGGACGTATATCTGAAACGCATCTCAGGAAATTCTGTAGAGAGTCTGTCCAAGAGATCAGAAAAGCGCAGACCCATCGTTTTCACTTTGCACATGCTGGAAAATCCTTCACTATACTTCCAATTGGCTCCTTGTCCAATATCTTTGTCACTCCCAGAAGCATCATTGTAGCTATTCACATTCTGACCTAGAAGCATTACCTCTTTCACACCGTCTTTCCAAAGCTCACCAACTTCTCTCGCAATTGATTCCACAGGACGTGATCTCTCTCGTCCTCTAGTGAAAGGAACGATACAAAATGAACACATGTTATTGCATCCCCTCATTACAGAGACAAATGCAGTGACTGAATTCTTTGTAACCCTAACTGGACTGATATCGGCGTAAGTTTCTTCGAGGGAAAGAAGAGTGTTGATCCCCTTTTGACCATAGTCAACCTCTTCCAATAACCGTGGTAAGTCCCTATATGCATCAGGCCCACAGACAACATCGACCATCTTATCTGTATCAAGTATCTTTTCCTTTAAACGTTCAGCCATGCACCCCAAGACGACTACTTTTGGAGGATGCAAAGACTGCGACCTTCCAGTGGAGACATTGCTCTTCCAGTGTCTTTTAAGAAACCAGAAATAGTTAAGTCTCTGCCAGACCCTTTGTTCTGCATTGTCCCTAATGGCACAAGTGTTGATAAAAATTATCTCTGCATTTTCTGGAACATCTACAACTTCACTGTATCCAGCTTTCTTCATGATAGATAGTACAATCTCCATGTCATTAATATTCATTTGACATCCATAAGTTTCATGGTAAATACGACCTCTTGGAAGAACTTCCGAAGCTGATCCAGGGCTACACAGATAAACAGGAGAAAAAAATAAGTTTTAATTAGCACCAGCTATCATATAAATAAAGGAAGTTACAACAACTCAGCCTTATCCCAACTTAACAAAAAACAAATTGCTAAGCATTATAAACAATAAGTGGTGAGAGGAAAGAAAATATATATGCTATCCATTTAAAGAATGATATACCTATTAAACTTCCATAAATCCATAAGCACCAATAATCTAGAAAAAAAGGGTCAACAACTAATGTAACATATATGAAGATATATATGCAATGGTTTGAAAAGAATACTTGAACTCATGCTCAATTTCCACCAAGTTGACAAGCTGCTTACTAGAGATCTTCAAGATGAGGTTCCTTGGTGTATGTTTTTTGTTGATGATACTGTTTTGGAAGATGAAACAAGAGTAAAGATTAACACCGAGTTGGAGGGGATCAACCTTGGAATCAAAAAGTTTGAAGACAAGTAGAACTAAGATGGAGTATATGGTTTTTTTTTTGGATAGTTAGATTATATGGTATGTAACTACACTAAGACGAGATAATGAGATAGTAAAATTTGTTGAGAGGGAGATTCTACGAAGTAATTACTTTAGGCATCTAGGCTCAATCATAAATAAAAAAGGTGATATAAAGGATGATGTTTCACACACCAAAAAAAAAACCAAAAAAAAAAAAAAAAATGAAGAAGAAGAAGAATGGATGAAGTGGAGAGGTGCCTTTGGAGTGTTGTGCGATCAACATATTCCTCTCAAAAAAAAAAATTATAGGACAGTCATCCGACCAGCTATGATGCATGGTGCAGAATGTTTGACAGTTAGAAGCATCATGTAGATAAACTCGGTGTAGCAGTTATGAAGATGTTGAGATGGTAGTGTGGAAAAACTAAGGATAAAGTAATGAATGATCGTATTAGAGCTGAATTAGGAGTAGCTCCGATACAAGATAAGAACTCAAAGAGTCAGGGGCAGACCTAAAATGAACCTATGAGAAGTGGTGAGGAAAGACATGCATAGCTTAGCCTTGTAGTCTTGTACCAAGTATGACCTTAAATAGAGCTGATTGGAAGGCAATGATCCATATAGCCGACCCCATTTAGTTGGGATAAGGCTCATTTGTTGTCGTTGATAAGTTGTTTACCTCCAACTTGTTTGTTAATGCAAATCACTCGTCATGTGATGATTCATTTAGCTCAATGCCACCTAAGTGAAGAAATCATGAATCCCTTGCAGACATTCAAGTTCAATTTTTGGCTAACCATTTGAATTTCTCACTATCAAAAATGCATTGCTTCAGGAAGGCCATAGGTCTGGCCGCCTGTAAAAGATGGAGTGACACCATACCATACCATGTCAACCTTGGACTTGGAGTCCTCTGGAACCACACTAACATCCAAATATTCAATGGCATCACTCCTATCCGGACAGACCTGATAGGGGGATCGAGCACAAAAGAGAGACTGCTGGGCAAAACCAGAACCACCATTGTGAGATAAAAGCTCACATTAAAGAAGCCTGTAACTTTTATCATAACCAAATTATTATTCTACCAAGAACGGCAGAAATCCTTAACCAGTACTTGAAGATCTCTCTTGCCCTCTCCCCTGCTCCCCAAGAGCCAAGATCGAAGTGTCATGCTCCAACTTCTTAACAATTGGCAATCGTGCGCTGGCAAATCCCCTAACTGGAAACCCAATGAGATCAGCAATGTCTTGGAATATGGTTCACTTCAGCTCCAGTATCAACCCCACAGTGGAATTTTTCATTTATTGTGCTTCAACAACAAAAAAGCTACCTATAAAACTCATTACTTGCTTCGAGCCCCTGGCAACTACATATATTAGTAAAAATAAGAACCACTGGCAAGGAATCTGCCGCCACTTCTTTTTGCAAGATGGAAATGAAAAGGCATCAAGTCTGATTTCATTATTGTCACATATCTCTTAAATCAGATATTCAATAACAAATGCAAAATTCTTTACTTTATCAGAGGACTGTGGCACACCACATGTCAATTTTATTCACAATTTCTGTACACATGCCATCAGATTTCCACTTCCAACTTCTTCTTTCCCACTAGAATTGGCTTGCTTGGCTTGAATTAGCTATTCTTTCTGAACTCCACAATTGGATTTGATATACTCTCCAACGGACTTAGGTATTTCAGATTTTGTTTGGACTTGATTCCATAAAATGCAGCCCAACCAACCAAATTAGCCTGAGAAGTTCACTTCAAATTCTATAAAGAAAAAGACTATCCATTGACATCTAAAACAAGTTATTTGTATTTAGAAAGCTATATTCTTAGGAGAGTACAATACAGTACAATAAAGGGAAACTGGTGGAAAGCTTCCTATGAGAGGATCGCATCAAATTCAAGACAGGCTGAATAACATACTTCATTTTAGCTTGGTGTGGTCATCTTCTCTCAGGACAAAGACATCAAAGTGGCAAGCTTGCGTTGCACTTTAAAACACATGTAAGAAAATCCACTAACCAATTAGCCCCCTAAACCATGGTTTGGGGCCCAAACATAGGCCAGGAATCAATTCAATTTATGAATCGTCAAGCTAGGTTGTAGTTTCACTTTCACTATGTTTTTTTAGTTTCTCCATTTAGGTAATAGTTTTAGTTCAGAAAATGATATCATAATTTATACATTAGTACTCACATGACTTCTTTGTCAATTCAGCATACTGAACCTAAACCCTAGCTTATAAATTTCAAGGTAAATCCTGCAACATTCCCCCCACCCCCCCAAACAACCAAAGGCTATTCAAATGTGGAATACAAATGACGCCATATGAATTATGAAGGCACTGGCTGTTGCTTTATTAACTTATATAGATCTCCTGAACACACAACAGATAGGATTATAAATTATAATGCATGAACGCAAATGCAACAATCGAGAAGGTGGGAAATTTTAAGCTTACCCGGGTTGAGTTTCCGAAGCGGTGAGCGCAGCTCGAGCCATAAAGTCTCGAAGACTCGGGGCGTCAGATTTCTTGTAAAGGGGAAGATGAGAATCGCAGAATGTCCTGTCATGATTTAGGTAAATACTTCGTTTGATCGGCCGTGGAGTTGCAGGAGAATAAGATGAAGAACGATATGAATTAGGGATTAGAGGGATGAAATTAAACTTAAAAGAACGGCAACTTTGGAGTCTAACGCGAAACGCGTTGTGTGGTTGATTGAAGAGGGATGATAACGACGATACAGAAGAGGTTGCCGCCATTAGAGAGTATTGAAACAATGAGACGAAGTGTTGTTCCTCCCCTATCCGTCGGACGGTCTGAGTGACTTCACTTCTCTTGTGGTCAGACTGTCAGGATTTCAAAATCGGAATCGGTATTCGAAACGGAAGTAACCCACTTTGTCTTTTCTTTTTTTCTTTTTCTTTTTTGTGGAAAAGTAACCCACTTTGTCGAAGAAGAACAATGGGAGGGCGCACACGAGTCCACGATAACGCGACCATCCTCTGGTAAGGGCAGCACAGTTTTTTCACATCTGCTTATTTTTTACCAACCAAATTGAAGAGTCATGCGTAAGAGAATTATATTAAACCCTAGGGAGAATCTCCCTTCAGCAATGGTGAAACCGTGAAAGTAATCAAAACTCATAGTTGTCTCCATGAGTCTCATCTAGGGTTGACAATCGATGTTGGGTCGGACCGATCTTAATCAGGTTTATACCCTCGCATTGTGACATGTTTATTTAAGGGTAATTTACAGTGCCACTCCTTGGAGAATGCCACAATTATAAGATCATCCCCATTGTTTCATCAAATTAAACTCAGACCTCCTACTGTCAATCACTATAAAGTGAGGAATTGAAATGACAGTTTTACCCTTTTCATTAACACATGACCAAATGCAAAACTACTCATAACTCAAATCTCCTTCGTTTGCAAGCGCACCAGGCACATGATAGTGTCTCTCGTTTCCTTTCGGTGCTGGTGGCGATGGCGGTGGCAGTGGTGGTGGTGGCAGCGCTCGCGGCGGTGGTTATTCTTCTTTCTCAAAATCTCAATTTCTTCACTTTTTAGGACATATTAGACGTGTGGGTTCCGTTAGCGACGCGATATCCTTATCTTTTAGCATCTCGGAGATGCTGGTGCAGTGGAGTTTGATCTTGGGAGGTGAGTGGTTATGGTGGCTTGGGTTGTGGACTTCTTCCCCCATTAGGTCAAGGTATTTGACAGCGGAGTTGGTGATGGTGTAGAGTGGCATACTTCGCAATGAACTGTCGAGGACTGCAACATCGATATTGAGGATGCCCTGTGGACGGCCTGAGGGATGTCAGATCTAGAGGGCTACGAATCACATATTGCAGAGGGTGGATCCACAGCTGCGGACGTTGTTTGGGATGAGATTTCCGACAAGGACTCGGATGGTTCCGATGTAGACATCGCGAAGCAGCGGAGGGCATAGATTTCGATCATGACGGCAATGGTGTTGGATTGGTGAAATTGGTGTTCGACACGGAACACAAACTTGTCGTTCTAGGTTGGGTTGGGCGTGACCATGGGAGTCGATGCCGGTGGAGAGCTTGCGTGTTGGGTTAACCCAGGTGACAACATAGGTGCGCATTTTACTGGACAAAGGAGCTAGGTCTTGCGCCGATATCACATTGATTTCCACGAATTGGAAGGGTGGTTTCCTCATAGCCATAGTGACCGATTGATCGATAGTATTGGGTGGTGGATGGTTTTGCTCATAGCCAATGTTGGGTGCGTTTAAGCTTCCAAAAGGGTGGGAATATGTAGTGAAACCTCTTACTACTCAACTTAGAATGCCTTAACGAATTCGGACCTTGTCTATGGTAATTGAAATAAAAAGCTATTACAAAAGTGATTAAAGCAAAAACAAATAAGAACTAAAACTAGAGAGAGAGAGAGAGAGAGAGAGAGAGAGAGAGAGAGGCAATTAAAAAAAACCCTATAAGAAGAATGAAGTGTCCTCCCTCCTCTTACATGAGTTGTACTTATAGGAAATGGGGAGGTAGGGTAACAAATTTCTCTTTCCTAAAAAAGAGAAACCCACAATTTGTAGGTGAAATCTTTTGAGACTAAAAGTACTAAGGTGTAGGAGAGAAGAAATAAATAAACTTGGAGTAATTTCTTATAACTTTGTTGCTTATTTTCTTTCAAGTACTCTTTTATTTTTATTCAACCTTTTATATTTATGATTTATACAATTGAGTTATAATTTGTAGGTTATAGTTATAGGCTTAGATCTAGGTGACAAGATCACGAGTTGTGGAGTATCTCTTTTTCAAATTCATTTTTTTTTTCAAGATTTATTTTCTCCAGGCCTAAAAATTTCAGATTTGGTTCATTTAAGATCTGATTTTTAGGGTTGGCAGTATCTCAAATCACCCAAGTTTTCAAGGTCAAGCATTGATTTAGGTAGGGTATATCAGGTACTTTACCTTTTATAAGGGTATTTTGGTATTTTAAAATAATATAACAGCTGACATCAACATATATGGCATATTCCTTAACAGTAACTGACAGTAGGGGGTCTAAGTCTAATTTGGTGAAACATAGGGGGTAGTCTTATAATTGTGGCATTCTCCATGGGGTGGCACGGTGAATTACCTTTTATTTAAATAATGAGTCTGTCTTGGTCAGGAGCGGTTGGGTTTCAAGTTACTCTGATCGTGATCGGGCTTTAAACAGGCTAATATGCCATTAAAGCCTTACAGGATTTAATTGTCTTAGATTTTTCTGAAATTTTAATATATTTATTAAATCATCAATAATTTAGAACAAAACTTTACACTTACATTAAACAATCGATAAAAATACCAATATATCTTATTCTACAAAATATTTTTTTTTTTAAATATACATATAAATGGTTGGGCTAAACGTGTCAGGCTTGTAATCGGTTGGACCCATCATGCTTACACTATGCACTGAGAATGACATATTAGCTCGACACATTTATTAATGACCTCGATTGGGCTTTAATCAGGCAAGCTCGGTTGGGCCTATCCCGAAATTGACACCCCTAATCTTATCCAAGAACAATGAAGTCAAGGAATCTCTTTCACTAGTGGGGGGAGAGAAAGCTGGTCCTAAATCTTAAGAATTTTTCTAACTAGTGTCACCACATGTGCAGAGTTTCTCATCCATATTTTATTATGAGAGGATGGACTATAGCGACATGGCAGAATTTGTACAATAGAGAGGGGAGGGGAAAGAAATGAGGAAAAAGATCCTCTCCAACAGCCTGGCAGCCCAGAAAGTCATCCCACAATGAAGATAACCTAAAAATACAAGTCCATAGATTAGATTATATACCCAAATTCTCCAAGCCGTGGGATAACTCCCTAACCTCTTGTGGTACTCATTATGGGTGAAAAGAATCTTTCTTCTTGCAAGCTTGCTTGCAAAAAGGGAGAAAGTGAATGTGAAATCCTTTTGACTTCCCCAAACATCCCCCCTTCCCTTTTCTTGTTTATGTTGACGATTGGGACCATTTTTCATTCATGGAAATACTAATCAATTAAAAGTAAGCAGTTTACGTTGACAATTGTTACCAAGTGTAGGGATTCCATTCTTGCTTCCCAGCCTTTTTATGTGTGCGGGAAGTTTAGATCCCCAATAATATGGTGTAGGCTGGTGCCAGACTCACTTTTAGCCAGTAGGATTGGTCATTTGGTATTTATAGCCTTTGCATAAATGGACATCATGTACATCTTTTTATTTAAAGAAAAAAAAAAATACATCTTTTTATTTTCAATCTTCAACACAAAAAAAGTTTTTAAACGAGTTTTCAAATATTCTCACTATTACCATTTATCATATCCCTATGAACACCATTAATGGAGGAATTTTACCTTATCATGGCTTGAGGATAACTTGATCTTATCTTATTGGGAATTTTGTTGGGTGAATTATTGGGCAATTTTTTGGGGAGGAAATGGAGGCGACGAGATGTCCTTTCTAACATCCTTTGCAAAATTCGACATAGGACATATGTATCTACTTATCTTTAAAGATCCTCAGTGATTAGACTAATTAAAAATATAAACGAACAAAAAGAAAAATGATGAGAAAATGATACATTGAACCTAGGCATATTGACTCCTATTCAAATATATATATATATATATATATATATTTTCCTAACTCAAGTTGCTTTCGGGTTTAGTCCAACCTTGTCTAGGGTTGCAATTTGCCTTAATCGAACATCATGACAACACAATGGAGACCAACCTTACCTTTAGTATATTAATTATGAGAAATTTCAATCAAAGATTATTTCATGCTGTTGGCACTGATTTTGGTCTTTGTTGATACCAATACTGATATGTATTAATATCAATATTGGTAGCAGGGCAATATCGGGCTGATACAATATTAAAACATCAATTTTTTTAATAAATAAAATGAATTTTTGTACCATATTGACTAATCCGTATTGATCAGGACCGACATCAATACATATATGGATCATATGATATGACCAACCCAATATCGATATCTAAAACCTAAAACCATAAGTTCTATTCATGTGGAAAATGAGGTTAGAATATGCTTACTCCTAACTACAAAATGGGGTTTCTAAAAGTAAAAAATAACTAAATGGGGGTGTGATTACTTTAGCTGAAAAATCGAAAAGAATGAATAAACCTAAGAGAAGTCAAAAGAATAAGAGTTATTCAACTAAGTGGGAACATCTTAGATGCTTCTTTTCTTCTCTATAGTTAAATATTAGATAAGAAGGAATTCGAACATGGCAAACATCACACAAAAAGATAGGTTAGGGATAATTTAAGGCGAAGTTCATTCCCTTCATTCATTATTCATCATACATATTGTAAGATATATTTGCAACAAATGATGTTCATACATCATTTTTCATCAAATTACATATATAATTAGGGTAAAAGGTTCTTTTCGTGACATAAGTGAGAAGGGATTCCAATATAGCACACTATTTGTGCTACGTGGAAAGATGGCACAATAATATTGATCATTAAAGTATGGTTTGAAGTGGCCACGGATCAATTTTTATAGGCTAATTCAATCATATACCTTCGGAAAAGCTTTCATTCAACTATGGAGACGATCACCAACTATCATAGGGTTCACAAAAGCCCTTAATTTTTTTCTCAAAATTACCCTCATGACACCCCCTGTTCCATTTCAAGCGGCCTGGTGAATGAAATCCTTTTTTTCTTTATTTCTTTGATAGGAAAAATGGATTCTTATTCATTGGAACCTTTGGAGAACTCGGCTCTATACCTTCTCAAGCATGGGTAGTCATCATTTTTCAACGATTTATTTTGATATATGACCAATTCAATTTTATGGACTAAATTTTGACATGTGAGTTGGGGTTGTTGGGGCTCTATTCGAAATGCCACATCACAGCTAATTTATTGGTCCATATAGTACTGACCTTTGTTATAATATTTTAATAATTTTAAAATTAAAGAATCAAAATATTATTTTATTTCATCAAAGTATGTGTTGGAGAGGTTTGTCTCTTCTCAATAGGCACCTAAGTGACCAATAGGTGTGACTATTGGAAAGCATGTCTAAATGATTAATAAACATGTATTATAGAAGAGACATGACTTTTGGGAGCACCCATTAAAGGTGACCCTTATTCTCCTATATAGTAAGACAATTCCTATTTCAAAAAAGTTTTTTTTTTTTTGGTTTTCTACATCATTGTTTGGTTTTATTCTTTTGAGCTATTGAGCCTAGCCTTACTCTCCTAAATGATCATAGTTTGTATACAATTAGATAGAGATTAATGGTTGTTTTATCTTGGAGGTAAGACGCATGAATCCCCAATTGTACCATTGTAGAGGGCGTTTTAGACCTTAAGGAAAGTATCTATTTTGATATGACTCAATCTATTTGGTTTGTTGACTTAAAAATCGGTGCCGATCTTCTTCATCAGTTCATAGTGCTTCAACCAATGAGTGCATCTCAATAATATCGGTCATGTAATTCTCAACATCGGGTGCTTATTTCTAACAACCTTCCTTAGTATGTCATCTATGGACTAGGATTCCATGGCTCTTTTAAGTTACTCTTTTCCTGAGGTTATGAAGTTTTTAGGTCTTCTTTTTCAATGATAAAAAATTGATAGGATAACACCTAAATATCTAATAATTTATAGTATAAAATAATTTTAATAATTCGTAATTTGATGGAAAAAATATTGTAATGCCGTTGATAGTCGTTTGAGTATAAAACACAAATGATAATAAATAAATAAAAAAAACTATAACTTATAATAAATGTCGGTAAACAATTTATTATAGGATTTAGTCTTCTTACTATGAGAAGGAAAATTCATTTGCCACCTGTGATGTGACATTGGGATTGGGATTTTATATCATCATTAATTTTCATCTTTTATTGCACAAGATTGAAAAATACTTTCCTTATACTTGACTCAAACATATACAAACATAGTAGTAACTATGCAGATGGTAGACCATTGCAGACTACAACATATAAAAACTCAATAATATTCCTCGTAATTGCCCACCATTGCACTTAGATGAGTATATGATTGTTACCGAAAAATAAAAAATGGAACAATGTAAGCATTTCAAACCTCCAACATATATATAAAGGAGATTAGTTAGATTGGTACATGTATCATTTTGTGTTTGTTAAAGGTAGATGTATCAACCACCCATTTTGATAGAAACTTTCTCAAATTAATTGCCAATTTTTGTTTTTATTTATTATATTTATCATTTTTGACATATGACAATTTCATTTAGAAAATCGAATGCCACATTTCACTTTTCAAGCACTTTTTTTAACACTATTGTTCAATTTTTGAAGAAAAAATATCGTTATAAAGTTGAGTTGTTCCTAAGCCTAGACACAAAAAGGGGCCGAAATGATAACCTTAAGCCCTACAAAAGCTCACCCCTATTCATGCCATTGTAAAGCTACTCATCGATTGATGCAGGGCCACACCACCAGGCAGAATACTGTTCCAACCTGGGTTAAGTAGTCCTCCACCAAGTAGAATCCACCACGAAGAATCCAATTTGATTTATTTAAATATAAATTTCAAAGGAAAGTGAAAAATGGTAGACCAATCATCCCCCGCGGGCGACTTGGCCACGTATGATCTAATCACCAATAAACGGAAAAGTATGTTTCTATCACATTAAGTGACGCGCCATGACAGTGATAGAGAGGGATATATCAATCTTTGTTCGATTTAAATGGGGGTAATATCGACATATAAGGCAAAGGATACATTAAAGTGAGTCCGTGATCTAGGGGCGTCAATTTCTAATCCAAAGTCCAAACCAGTTGACCGGCCAAAACCTGGACCGAATTAAACCATAGCAAATTGGTTTGAATTCGATTTATGAAACCAGTAGAAATGACCATTAAGAACCAATTAAGTCCAACCTATTAAAAGGCCGGTCCGGACCGAAACCAACCGATAGACACCCGTGACCCGTGAGGGTTAAGCGAAAAATATTCTAATTTACCAAAAAGTAATTATCCTAAATTAATTTGAGGATTAAATTAAATAATTATCTATTAATTAAAGGGAAAATAAATGAAGAACAAGAATACATAGGGACAAGAGCCAAGGGAGGAGGAGGACGGTCCCCTCTCCAAGTTGAAAACTATAAAAAGGTTCTCTCTCCTTTTACCATTGTCTCCTCGAAATTTCTCTCAAAAATCTATTTATCGCTCCTTCGCTCGCTTGGTTCGCTCGTCGAGTCCCTCAAAATCTCTCTGCTGCCTTGTTGAAGAAGCATGACCAGCTCCTCCGCTCCTTCTCGCAAGGTTCTCTCTCCCTCTCGCTCTTCTTCTTTGTTTTTATTGATTTCATACCCTAATTTTACCCTGATTTCTACTTCTATACAAATTCTTGTTTTCTATTGTTTCTTCTCTGGTCTCCTCCCATTCCTAACCTTCGTTCCTGCTTAATTATCGTCTTTTCAGGCTCTGAGCAAGATCGCATGCAACCGACTCCAGAAGGAACTTGTCGAGTGGCAGGTTAATCCTCCTGCAGGTTTCAAACATAAGGCCACCGATAATCTCCAAAGGTTAGGGTTGTTAGGTCTTATTTTCCACTCGATTTCACTATTCCCTTAATTTTTATTTTATTTAATGAACTGAAATTTTTTCAATGACTGATTTTGTCTCTTTTACTCTTCGTCATATTCTTTAATTTGCGTTTTGTGTTCCGTTTGTTTGTTTTTTCTTTCTTCTTTTTTTGAAGGTGGATTATCGAAGTTAATGGAGCTTCTGGAACTCTCTATGCAAATGAAACGTATCAGCTTCAAGTAGATTTTCCTGAGCATTACCCTATGGAAGCGCCGCAGGTAGGAAAAAGATCGGATCTTCTGCCTTTTTTTTTTTTTTTACTACACCACAGAGAATTTTCTGAATTCTAACATTGTTCTTTCGGTTTGGACAGGTTATTTTTATCCCTCCTGCCCCGCTGCATCCGCACATTTACAGCAACGGGCATATATGTTTAGGTAATGACAATAACGTATTTCGGCTTTTTTTATTTCTGATAATTCATGCTGATTATCTGTTGGCACAGTGCTATGGACGCTTTCCTTGCCTGTGTACGAGTGTGAATTCCCTGCATTGAGAATCAGGGAGACTTTGTGCGTTAGTTACACCATTCTAAGTGTAGGCTTGTGCTGCCCATGAATTGGAAGGGATTGTCTCTGTCAAATCACGTAATGCTGATGTTATTTTGTCTAGTCGGTTTTTCATCTAAATAGAAAGCTTGTATAGCCATCGTGTTGATGTGCAAAATTATACTCTAGTTTGATGCTTGTATATATATATATATATATGTATATGTATCCTGTATTGTTTTTATTTATGGGGTCTTGGGGTTGGGGGATGAATTGTATCTTGTTTTTGCACATGATGTTTGTTGGAAGGCAAATACCCCCTTTCATTAGGGATCTATCTGATGGTATTTTCTGTTGTGCATTGGATGATGATGATGATGGCATTCTTTGATTGATTAGTTTCTTTTCCCATCGGGGTCAATGTCATGATTCATTGCCTCAAATTTCTAACCTATTCGGCAGACTGCTTATTTCACTGCTGTTAAGTCACCCTGTGCTGTGCTTGACATGCACTGAAAGTTCTCTTCAGCTATTAGGGTGTGAGACGAATATTATTTGCATCCAGTTTTTGAACATTTAAATAATAAAAATAATGGTTGTCCTGTTCCATTATCATTGTTATAGTTTAATTAGTTATTGTTTCATTTTTCTTGAAATATTTTATTTATTTTTTATATGTTAATACATGATTCCCATCAGGGTCAATGTCACGATTCATTGCCTCAAATTTCTAAGCTAGGTTCTGCTTATTTCACTGCTGTTGAGTCACCCTGTGCTTTACATGCTCTGAAAGTTCTCTTCAGCTATTAGGGTGTGAGACAAATATTATTTGCATGCAGTTTTTAAAATTTTTTGAAAATTTAAATAATAAAAATAATGGTTGTCCTGTTCCATTATCATTGTTATAGTTTAATTAGTTATTGTTTCATTTTTCTTGAAATATTTTATTTATTTTTTATATGTTAATACATGATTTAAGGAAGCATTGTTATTGTGTTGCAATACTATTTAGTTTCAAGGTGATCGCATACATACAGAGAGATGGATACATACATCTGTCAGTGCATGAATACATACAACAGTTGGCATGCCCCTATTTGGAACAGTTACGTTTCTTATTTATTGATTTGGAATCTTCCTTACAATGTTCATTTAGTATTTTTTTTTTCTGGTTGTATGTTTTATCTCCTTTTTTTAATTGGTCTCCCTATTGTCATCATCTTCCCCCCCCCGGGGGAATCAGCAACAACTGAAGAAATTTATTACTAAGAGAAAGAAGATACAGGAGAGTGTAGCAAAGCAAGGGAAAATGAAGAACTATACACCAAGGTCATTCTGCAACCACATACATAAGACCAAAACCTCCCCTATACCCTCAGTTCCACATTCCCATCTACACTTCCACCACACTCCCCAGACTCCCACACCCCTGAAACACCTAACTCACCCTTCAAGTGTACTTTACAGCATGCCCTGAAGAGACCATGTCCTCTTAGTTTGTTGTTAAGAGGGTACCCTATCATCTTCTCTACTGCTTGCCCTCTTGATTTTTTCATCATGATGTGTTAACATTCTCTGTGCCCCCTTGTGGTCCACAAAGAGCATTCATTCATTATTCTATTTGGGTGATTAGAAATAAACAGAAATTGCCTCCATTTTTTTGTCCTATCATGTTATCCAGTTAATCCAGTTCAGAAGCCTACCCATATGTTAAAGTTATCCCAGTTGTGCAATTATTCCATTGCTTTGAGCATCCCAGTGATTAGTGGGTTAGTAGGACAATATGGCATGCCCAAAACAATCCAATTCTTTGGATCATTCGAATTGGACAGTTTGATCAAGTAAGGTTTTATGATGTATTTCATATTTGGTGATGTGGATTTGAATTCAAGTTGTGCTCAACACAGCAAAGCCTTAGCCACAGGGTCAGCTATAGTTTCTTGTACCTAAAGTTCGAGCATTTATTTTGATTGAATTTTAGATGCCAGTGTTCTAATCCCCTCAGACCAATTAGACCTTTTGATCAGAGGATCCAATTGCTGAACTGCTGAGTGCTTACCATCAGGCCAAAGGTCTACTAAAGAGTGGTTTTGTGGAGCTGGTGGGTACTGAACCAGGTTCCAAACCGGATTGTGTTATGAGCATTAAAGTTTAGTCTAACTTGAAAGCCAGGAAAAAAAAAAAAAGAGTTCAACTAAAAATGTGAAGTAATTTTTTTTTTGGGGGGTGGGGGGGGTGGGACTTGCTAAACTAGACATTTTTTTTTATGCATGGACTCTAAGATCAGCTAATCAGCTGGTTGACTACCTTACCATGGAATGGATGTTCACATTTTGGAAGTTCATGGTTTATAGGTTTGTTCTCCAGGTATTTCCTTCGTATTGGTACTTCTGCAATTGGCTGTTCTGGAGGTGAAATACTTGTGGTAAATTTTGGTGGGATGTTTTAGAGTATCAGAAGGAAAAGACAATGTTGGTTAATTTTGGTGTGTATTTTTTGATCCTTAGTTCATGATAACTCTCTTTGTTTTCCTTCAATCTTGTTCTATTTTTTCCTGTGGCATAGAAAATTTGCCACAGTTTTATACTAGCTCTTATGTGTAACGCTCTGGCCCCATTAACTTTGCATAATATTGTCCTCTTTGGCCTATGGGCTCCAAGGCTTTAAAACACGTTGTGCCATGTTAAGGAGGTTAGAGGTTATCAACTAGCCTAGTAATCTTTCCCTAGGCGATGTGGGACTAAAGTTTGCACACCTTCACCGATCTCTCAAACCCTCCTGGTGCTTGCCGTATTCTTGGGTGTCACACTATGTATAAGTTTTCCCATTTTGACTTACAATGAAACATCGCTTTTCTTGATCATAGGATCCAAGTAAATTGACCATGTGTCCAAGTGGACAAACATACCAGTCTTTTCCCTCCTTGCCTTCAACCAATATTGGGCATGTGGATCTCTACTTTGGTTTTGGAGTTCAGACATGCAAGTGCTGGTGAAGGTGCAGTTGTTAATAATCTTCAATACATGGAGGTGTGATGAAGGTCATATTATTAGATTAGTAATATGCTTTTGTAATTCCTACGAACTAGATGTTTGGTTCCAGAGTATTGTTTCTGTTACTATCTGTACTTAGGAATGTTTGACAGCGTTGTGAATGTGATGCCTATGTGACCAGACCCCTGACGGTCCACAGTGGACTAGGTTGCACAAACCTAGGTGAGGTTCAACTTGGTTCTAAGCACCTAAGAGTGGGCCTAAGCCATCATTTGGGTAGACTATATATATATATATATATTCAATATGCGCTCTCTTTTCCTTCTATTAACTGAGCTATATCACCTATCATACATGTTGAATATCTTGTGTTCTTCTTATTTGCAATGTGAAAAGAGTTGGTTTATGTTAGATTCTCCATAGTTTTAGTTTTCCATTATAGGCATCTACTCTACTTTCTATATGTGTTATGCCACATGCTCTGTTTATGAATGGGTGCATGTTCCTCTTTTTTTGCCTTCACCTCAAATGCAATCTGTTACAAAGAGGACTGGGAGCACTAGGTGAAAGTTTGACCTGTTGTGTGGGGTTGATCCCTAGTTGGTCATCTAGGCTACAGGCGTCCCCATTGCTAGGGTTGCTCAGGAATGTATGGAACCTATACCGTTAAACAGAAATTGCGATGACATGCAGTGGAGATCTATGTTGTGTGAAGCAATTCTTGATTATCCACTTGTCAATATGCTATGACTACATATTTTGTCAGTTGTCATGCCTTGATTACTGCAATTATGAAAATATGCATTAGTGTCTTGAGCCATGTAAATATGGACCTGCAGACTGATATTTGTTTGCTTGTTCTGTGAGGCAGATATTTTGTATGATTCTTGGTCCCCAGCCATGACTGTTAGTTCCATCTGTATCAGCATTCTCTCCATGCTATCAAGCTCCACCGTGAAGGTTTAGATCCAATCCAATTGCCCTTTAGTTAACTGTTGCTTCTTACTTATTCTAGCTGAAATTACATTTCTGATGGAATCATGGAATTTGACTGTGTGCAGCAACGACCTGCGGACAATGATCGCTATGTTAAGAACTGTAGGAATGGGAGATCTCCAAAGGAGACGAGATGGTGGTTCCATGATGACAAAGTGTAATCCTAATTGATTACTGACTGAAATACCTGCCTCTGGTTGGTCGATCAAGAAAGTAGATAAGTTGCATTCCCTTCTGAAAGAAAGGTGGACAAGAAAAGGAGTTTATTAACACCCCTCCCTCCCCCTCC
>NC_056566.1:14864448-14889455 GCF_013358625.1 Macadamia integrifolia
AAAAAAAAAAAAAAGCATTACCAATGCCCTTCTGCAAAGGTGGGCTTTGGAACAAATGTTGATGAGTTGCTGTATATTTACAAAGCCTGGTATGTATAGAGGAAGGTAGTTTCTGTTTTAGCAAAATGGTTTTCAAGAACCCAATAGAAAGCTTGTTTGTGGTACTTGGGAGAATGTACTTACTGCACCTTGTCATGATCTTATACTTTCTGCATGTTAATCCTAATCTTATGTTATATTTTATTGCTAAGCCTAGATAGATCACTTAAAACATTCTATGGTTGAAGTTTATTTATGGTAGAAATATCAGCTGCCAGGCTGCATAGAATATGCTAGTGCCTACCTGTCTCTCTTCCTCTACTCCCTCCTATGAAATGACATATCTGCCTGCCCCTTATTATGGGAGGAGAGAGAGAGAGAGGGAGGCACAAGGCCTAATGTTTTCTGAAACTTCTGGACTAGTGAACAGGGAATGGGATGTTGGGGCTAATCCTTTCTACCAAATTTCAGTTTTAACTCTACCCACTTTTGTTTTTTGTTTTTTGTTTTTTTTTTTTTTGGGGGGGGAGGGGGTGGTGTGGGGTTTAAGGTTTTAGGATGAACTCTGGTCCATTTATGTTCATGTATTCTCTTTGTAACCCATTTCCCCTATTGGTTGTGTAGTAATTTTCAGTAATTTATTCATCCAAAAAGAAAAAAATTCAGTAATTTATACCAAAGAAGAAATCCTTGCCCATTAAAGGGAAACAATTGTTGTAATATTCTGTGGAGTTGCAATCACTACTCACTAGGGATATATCTTGGGGTCATATTCGAACGGTATTGGCACCTGTTTCCGGCAAATTCATGTGTACTATAAACTTATCAGTTGTCGGTCTTGGTTTTTAGTTGGAAGAAACCTGTGAGCTTTGAATGGTGATTGCGTGCATATTGCTTCATCTTTCTTATGACGCAAGGTTATGGATCCGGATACCTAAGAAGCTTCACCTTGTTTTCCTGTTTGCTTTACTCATATGGGCACAATGGGTTTCCAGATTCCTGTGGCAGCAAGTCCACTCTTTCACTTACAATATCTCGAGTTAGGACAAGATTTTGTTGAGTCCAGTTGAGTTTTCTAAATGAGACCCTTGTATGGATCCTGAAGATGCATAATCAAGATGCTCCATCTATGCATAAAAAGTAGTTTTTTTTACTCATTTACGGAGGTTGACAACATTCTCATATGCAACAAATGTTGCAGAAGCTGAAGTAAGATTTCTCTACAGTTTTGATGGGATACCCTGGTAAAATCTGTAGACTCTGTTTGGTTGCTAGGAGAATTAAAGGGAAGAGAGGTGGATTTTTCAAACTTAAACAAGAAATTTTTGTTATCATTACACAATGTGACTATATCATTAATTCCAAATAAATTTATATTCGGTTATTAAATTTTACTTTACTTTGCATCCAAAACCTTTTGTTATAAAATGTAAATAAAAAGTTACATATAAAATGTATCATTATTAAATATGGTAAAAAACTCTAGTTTATACAATCAAGTGAGGTAACTATTACAATTTTTATTTTTTATTTTTTTGAGTTTTTTTTCCCTTCCTTTTAAATTTCTTCTGTAGTAAAGACCCTCGAATCTGCAATAGTAAATCTATGAGAAATCCATCCCCATTTTGAGCCCACCTAATGGCCCATGCATCTATAGCCCCAAAAAGCCGAAAAAGAAGGCATGATTTGGAAAGCGGTTTTTCATAACCTACAACATGTCTTACACTTCCTCACAAAGTAATTTTTTCTTTATTCAAAGCAAAATGGGAGAAAAAAATGTCATCCACATACTCTGTCTGCATAGTAGAAGATACAGTGAATGTCTGCTTGACACTCTTCCAAGATATAGCCCCACATGCCATAACAAAAACTTATCCAGAAGTAGACTTGAGGTCATCTAGACATCCAGAAAAATCTGCTTCAGTGTAACCGACTACATCAAGTGAATCGGTTCTTCTATAAGTAAGCATAAAATCCTTAGTGTCCTGCAAATATCTCATGACTTCTTAGCGGCTATCCAATGCGCTTCACCAGGGTTGCTCAAATATCTCCCAAGTATACTAATAACATAGGCAATGTCAGGCCGTGTACAAACTTGAACATACATCAAACTACCAACAGCAGATGCATAAGGTATGTTCTTCATCTGATTGCACTCTAATTCTGTTTGTGGACATCGAGACTTGCCAAATTTGTCCCCCTTTATAACTGGAGCCTTACTAGGGGAACATGATAATATATTAAACCTTTTTAATACCCTCTCAATGTAACCTTTCTGAGACAAACCAATAACGTCACAAGACCTGTCACGATGAATCTCAATGCTCAAAATATAAGAGGCCTCACCAAGATCCTTCATATCAAAGTGACTTGATAATAATCGTTTTGTCTCATGCAAGAGATCAACATTATTGCTGGCAAGAAGAATATCATCAACATAAAGCACAAGGAAAATGAACTTACTCCCACTGATCTTCAGATAAATACACTGGCCACAAGATTTTCTTTTAAACCACAAGAAGTGACAACTTCATCGAACTTAAGATACCACTGTCTAGATACTTGTTTCAAACCATAAATAGATTTCTTGAGTTTGCATACAAGGTGCTCTGTATCAACTTGCCTGAAGCAAAGGGGTTGTTGCATGTAAACATCCTCTTCAAGATCTCCATTTAGAAAAACTGTTTTGACATCCATCTGATGAAGTTCCAAATTAAAATGTTCTACTAAAGCCATAATGATTCTGAAAGAATCTTTTGTCGAGACTAGTGAGAATGTTTCCTTGGCTGAATCCTTTTGCTACAAGTCTGGCCTTGTAACGCTCAATTTCACCTTTAGAGTTTCGTTTGGTCTTGAAAATCCATTTACAACTAATCAGTCTACATCCTTTTGGTAATTCAACCAAATCTCAAACATCATTAATAGACATAGAATTTAATTCATCTTGCATAGAAACCATCCACATTGATGAATTGGGATCATTGGCAGCCTGGTAAAGCTGATTGGATCTAAATCCAAAGTAATATCAAATTCAAGTTCTCGTAAATAAACAACATAGTCATCAGATATGACAGACCTACAAGTTCTCTCTGATTTCCTCAAGGGAACATCAACATCAATATGGTCCTGAATCTCATCAACAACAGGGGGTGCATACTCAACCACTATAGGTTGCACAGGTTCTTGAGTGGGGAGATTCTCTTTTTCAATGTGAGGCTATAATACAGTAGACAGCAGCGTCACAGGCATAGGTACAAGAACACGTGTCTCCTCAAAAATAAAGTTACGTGGTTGAGCAGACTGAAAATCTAAATCATCCTCAAAGAAAATTGCTCGATTTGATTCCACTACTCTAGTAGAATGTGGAGGACAATAGAATCTATATCCTCTTGATCTTTCAGAATAACCAATAAAATGACTACTAATGATCCTTGGATCAAGCCTCCTCATCTGAGGATTGTAAGGTCTCACCTCTGCAGCACATCCCCATATATGAAAAGGAGATAAATTTGGTTTCTTACTAGTCCACAATTCATAGGGAGTTCTGGGAATAGACTTGCTAGGCACTTTATTCAAAATATATACTGCTGTTTTCAAAGCATCACTCCATAAGAAATCAGGTAAAGTTGAATTACTTATCATGCTTCTCACCATATCCATAAGGGTACGATTTTGCCTTTCAGCCACCCCATTCTGCTCAGGTGAACTAGGTATAGTGTACTGAGTGTCAATACCACATTCTTGTAAGAATATGGTAAACGGTCCAGGGTTATGCCCAGTTTCATCATATCTACCATAAAACTCACCACCTCGATCAGATCTCACACTTTTTATCTTCTTTTCCATTTTAAGTTATACCTTTACTTTAAAAACTTTAAAAGCATCTAAGGATTTGGATTTTTCTTGAATAAGGTAAATAAAACCTAAACGGAAAAAATCATCTATGAAAGTAATAAAATATCTGTATCCACCCATGGAAGTAGGAGTGAATGGACCACAAATATTAGTATGAATCAGCTCCAATGCTCCATCCTTCCTGGTTGCACATTTCTTTTTAGCTCTAGTGTGTTTCCCCTTAATATAATCAATACAAATTTCAAAATCTGAAAAATTCAATTGAGGAAGTGTACCATCCTTGATCAATCGTTCTATCCTCTGTTTAGAAATATCTCCTAAGCGTTTATGCCACAACATAGAAGAATTTTTATCCAATCTAGCATATTTAGGATTTGTAACCACATAATTTACAACAGAAGAAGTGTTGGCATATTTGGAAGAACTAATATCCAAATCAAATTTATAAAGACCATCACATAACAAGGCAGATCCAACCATAAGAGAACCAGAATAGAGAGTAATTTTTCCATTGCCAATATTAAAAGTGTAATCACAACTGTCAAATTTAGATATCGAAACAAGTTTTCGTCTAAACGACGGTACATAAACCACATCATTCAAATCCAAAACAAAACCAGTTGATAAAAGTATTCCAACTACTCCTATGAATTCAACTTTGGTCTTCTCTCCATTCCCCATGTAGATCACCATCTCTCTCTCACTTGGTTTTCTCCTGCTTCTTAATTTCTGCAAACAATTAGTGATGTGAATAGTTGCTCCAGTATCACCACGAACTAGGGGAAACATCTACAAGATTTGATTCAAGACACACTAGAGCTAAAGATGTACCTTTCTTTTCAAGCCATTTCTTATAGCTATAGCAATCTGTCTTCACATGTCCATCCTTTTTGTAGAAGAAGTACTTTTCCTCAAAAGCCTTTGTCTTTGGTTTCAGATGCTGATCGGTTTTCTATTCTATTTTTCCTGATTTTTCTTGCTTGTTGCCTTTCCAATTTTTCTTGAATTTCTTCTTTCCCCCATTATTGGAAACAAAATAAGCAGAATTAAAATTTTCCTTCTTCTTTCTTTCCTCTTCCTGTACCAATATGGAAGTCACGTCCTCAAGATTCCACTCCAATTTTTATGCATTATAGAAGGTCTTAAGAGTACCAAACGATGATAGAAGCGATTGCATTACTTTCATACAAGGTAAAAATCAGATATCTTCACTTTCATCTTGCCCAACGTGGCAACATAATTGGTCATTTTCATAATGTGATCACGTATTCCACTTGTGCCATCATATCGAGTGAATGAGAACCACTCCAAATATGTTCCCTTCTCAGCCTAATCAAATTTGGTAAACTTTGTATTAACGACTGCAAGGAAATCCTTAGCATTTTCTTTCGAAGGCATACTCTTCTTAATGGTCTTGTCCATAGTATGTTTCATAATAATTAAGCACAATCTGTTGGACTCCTCCCACTTTTCATAAAGTGCTTTTGCAGTAGCATCACTCTCAGTTGTGCGCTCGGGAGGCTTATCAGTTATCAGGGCATAATCGAGTCTCATGATTGCAAGAGACACAATAAGAGAATCTATCCACTCCTCAAAATTGAAACCATTTAGGACTTTGATGGAAGGCAATTGGAAAGTTATAGTTGGCAATAATAATTACCAAAATTTTATCAAAACATACAATATGCAATAATCAAAAGCATATCAACATCCCAATAATATAATGAAAACTGACAAATTAGGGCTTATTAATCAGATTTATTCTAGTACAAATTTTAACAACTGTATTAAAAAACACAAACTGAGAAAAGATCCAGCATCATTGGGGTTACACATATGGTGGCAAGATCACCCAACATGCAGTGGAATCTTTCACATGTAAGGTGAAACGCCAAAAATAACACCATATTATAGATTTCGTCGCCTGTGGTGGCAAGACAAGAACCTCCAAAATAGTGAAGCTCAAAAACATCACCCTCACACCATCAAGCAAAACCGACCATACGAAGACTCAAATGTAGTGGCAAGAGCACATCGTTCGTCATATGGCTTTCTTGACTACAATCCATCCGGATGGTCTATAGTAATTTCACATCTTCAGGAATTAGCCCACTAAGTGGAAGTCTAATCTCTAAAATTATGAAAACTCTACAGACCTGTATTGCTACTGTATGCCCATTATATTTTTAAGTGAAACATTAAGTTAAAACAAAGATATGGGCTTTAGTTGTAAGTTAAAACAAATTAATATTGACCATCTATAGGCTCAACCCATGTAAATTTAATTTTTTTTTTAAAGACAACACAGCCACCGCTAGTCCGCTGCCATGGTCAATACAGATCGGCAGAGCTCACAATATATTACAATAGGAAAACCCTCATCTATGACAACCCTTCTCCAATAGCAAAAATGATCCAAAGGCTCGTACAATAAGTGCATGTTATGCATGAAAGAACGCAACCAGAAAAGCTGATTAAGGCATGACCACAAGGGATTAGCAAAAGAGAAATAATGGGCAACGGTTTTGGCCACTAGGTCGGCCTTGGCCGCAAGCTTTCCTGAGTTCTCAAAACATAAACAATCATTAAAAGTAAATTTTTTTTTTTAATTATACATTAATGCTTATCGATCCCAATTTCCAAGATGAATAATAAATAATAAAAAAAAAAAAAAAAAAAAAAGAGAACGTTGCACGAAATAAAGTAACATAGCCTTTTAATATCTTATTTAATATATATATATATATATAATTGAATATAGTTAAAAGGGTAATCAAATAAGGGAAATAATTCCTTTCTTCCCAAACCGAAACCAGACTACGGAGTACGCAGCGGCCTTCCTTATCGTCGGCTATGGCGGCCAAAATATCGATGCCACCAACCCTTGGTCCCCACGATAATATCACAAAATAATAATAATAATAATAATAATAATAATAATAATAATAATAATAATAATAATAATAATAATAATAATTAATAAATAAATAAATAATGTTGGTCAAAAAGTCAAGAAATTTACCCCAAAAAAATCCCAATAAGGGTTTGTACGTAGGTAAGCAATAAGCAATTACTGAATCCAATTTTTTTTTTTTAGATAATCGAAGTGATCACGGTATTTCAGTGGAGTTCTGAATCAGATTTGAAAATAGAACAACGAACATGATCCACATAAAGTCACCTTGGTAAATCATATCTAAAATCATAATAAAATTAACAACATATCGATCTCTATGAACTAGGCTCTGATACCATTGAAAGAAAATAAATGCGGAATGATTCATGGAGATCGATAAGTATGCACGAAAAATACTACAAAAACACATTTTAGACATACCTGAATCCATGGCTGAAGAATAATGACTCCTCAAAGTCTTCTCATATGTTCATCGTACAACACGATCAATATTGATCTGGTATACCCTCTTTCCCTTTTGCTTTAAATCATTAGCCTCACTTAATGGGTCAGTAATAACTATATATAGGGGTGAGGTTAGGGACCAACCCTGTAATAAAATTAGGGTTTCCTCTCCATTAAATAAACAATACCTTAGGTCCACATATAGTAATAAATATTTCATACTATTAAGGTGTGCTAATAAAATCCAATATCTCCATAGAGATCACTTACCAAAAATATCAGATTTTTTTTGCTTACTCTATCTATAGTCAACACTACTATATCAATTTTAAAAACAAATCTTTAACTATACTAATCCACCTTATTGAAAATCTTACAATATAGTGTGTGACCGACACTCTTCCCCATCCTTAGGTTGATGCTCTTCAAGAATTTTATGATGATTTATCTTAATAGGGGCAGCCAATCTCTAACGGTAACTGGTGTTGAACGTTTTTTCAAAAGGTCTTAGACTACTGGGCCCACACGCAATAACCCAAACTCCTCGTTAATTAAGATGTCTCATTTCTATTCACCCGGCGGCTGAGAGTTTGGGGTTTCTAACCATGATACTAAGTACCATATCAGTTTGATAAGACTCTAATTCTGATATCTATGGATATTATATCGGTTGAACAGTACATATTAGGAGATATTAGATTGATTTGTTTTGACATCGCATCATAATTTATATAAACACCGATATAGGTACATATGATTAGGATACGATGTCTTATATTCTGTTGCAATTCAATATAGGAAGTACTCGTGCAAGTCTCCCACTTGAACGGCGATTTTAGTTATTTGGAACTCGTTTATTTAAGACAATTTTATATTTTTTGGTATTAGGGTTTTTCGCTATATATATCTAGCAAGGTTTATTTTTTTTATAAGTAATTTTGAGAGATATAAAGACGAACATTGTGACCCTATTCTCCATTAACAGTGAAGTAGGATCTCATCTCATCGAGGACAAAATAATCTTATGAAATTTCGTAAATCTGTATATATTACATGTTCTTGTCTTTCTTTTACTTTTTGCATCATTTTTTTTTAAATTACGTTTCTGCACATATAACCTTAAGCTTTGGATAGAGTCATAAAGATACCTAGAATCTTTTTAATACATAGTACACATACATTGTTTTGCCAGCTATTGCCGAGAGGTTACTAGATATTTATAAGCTCCTAAAGTAGTAGGGTCACATTAATTAATAACAATTTTTTCTTTAAGTAGGTTGTTAATAAATAAATTAGAGGTTAATTTAGAATAATTAGATAGACAAAGAGAAATATTAAATTAATAGAAGGCTTATGATAACAACTTTGAACTTGGAATCAGATAAATCGCCGTCTTTGTCAGAAGACAGACATCTTCATATCCCACGTTTCCACGTGGCAATCTCTCTTAGGTTAGTTCGCCCTTATCTACATAGCCTCTACCAATCAATTCTCCCCGTTGATTAAAAATAGATTCGCTTATACCGAGGTTTGCACCAGGAGGTTCCCCTGACCCGAATCTTCACCCAATCAATTCCCTCTTCTCTCGGTCTCTGTTTTTGCCGCACTTTTCAGTCATCACTACTACGCCTGCAAGCAGGCGCAAACGTGTTGGATAAGCTCCTACGTTAGAGTATCCAATCTTTCTGCATTGGCATCTCATAATTACCATATTACCCAATTGAAAAATTGCCCCTAGGATGTAAGATTAATTACGGTAATGCCACTTGCTTGGTACCAACTACCAAAGCTGTTGGAAGTTGTAACTTACAAATTGGTACCGGTTCATGTTCAATGTTTGTAATTATTATAGCTTTGTTTTAGCTTTCAAGCAAAAGGAAACCGGTAGAGTTAGTTAATCCTTACTAGTTTTATTTAATTATCTTTTTTTTCTTATTTGTTGTTGGCACTGGGTTGGTTGGATGATTGGAACAACACAATGGTGACATTAATAAAACAAAATGTAGGCAATGTAACATAACAGTATAAGCCTATAAGGTATTGTGTATCGTATCTATCAGTGCGGATGATCGGTGTAATGGTATTGAAAGATCACTACTCAATCGCGTGGTCCTGTCCAATATGAGATATATATAGATTGATCTATTAGTTATTGGCATAGTACAACTGATACCAAATATGTATCGGCCGATCCAATAACATGCCCTGAAGGGGCTGAACCCTGATTGGAGGAGTGAACCAGCTGCAACGTCAACTAAATCACTATCCAATAACAATCTGATGGTGATGTCCGATTAGGTCATTTTCATAGTATCAGGTGATGCAACTTATCATTAACATGCTCTCGGAATCCCCCACAACAACAGAACAACAACACATGCGCTTTGATGGACCCCACAAAAAATATTTATTTATTTAATAAACAATAGTTCTGATCAGACGGTAGATATCGACTTGATGTGTTGAAAATTTAATTTAAATTAAAGAGAGAGACAATGAAAGCTGAAAGTTAGAATTGGAGGATGGGGGGGAGGGGTAGGGTTTTAAGAATTGGATCGGACCAGATCCAGATTGGAATCCACCAAGGCTGAACCCGATTCCCTCAATTTGGCTGGAGTTGATCTTGTACAGAAAAAAACCCTAGATGTCTGGAATCGAGGGTGTCAAAGTTCAGATCGAACACCTATCCGGTTAGTTCTGGGTTAGGGTTTTATGGAACCAGTAATGACAAAATCAAACCGGACCACCCGAATGCAAAAACTTCCTTAACAATTTGGCCTAGTAACAGACCGAAATTTATTCAACCCGAAAACCAGGTGGGAGCAGGACCCATCCGGATCTGGAATGCGGGTTTTAAAACCTGGGCTTGTTTCAGGACCCCATAAAAAGAGGAAAAGGGCAGAAGAGTAAATAGAGCCATAGAGCAGAAGACAAAATGTTCAGAGAGAGAAGACAGGGAGCTGACTCACTTGGGTTACATCTTAATTAATTATACGCTAATGAGAGACTAATATAATTAAGATGATGATAATCACAATTATTTCCAATATTATATGATTAAAGTTATAATATTTATTTTATATGGTATATGTTGTAGGATTTCAGATCTTCCCCTACATTTTAAGGAACAGAGAGAAAGAGAGAGAGAGGGAGAGGTTGAAGCAGGGAGAAGCAACAATGGAGATGGGTTTAAGAGAGGTTTAGGTCTACCTACTGGTGGTTAGGGATTGAACACCCTAACAACAGCAACGCCACCGTCACCAACAACAATAGCAGCTGGAGGAGCCAGAGGAGGAGGAAAGGAAAAGCAAAAGAGAAAGAGGAAGAGAAAGTTCTGATTTTGGGATGTGTTGTTGTGTTTTGGGAGAATCATTTAAGAAGTTTTTCATGGAGAGAGTGAGAGAAAGGATGTCTCTCACGTGGGATGATGGAATGATAGATAAAGAATATAAGAATTAAAAAGGAAAGAAAAGGATGAACGTATAATTGTTGCTGTTGCTGTTGCTGTTCTTCTGCTGCTGCTGTTGCTGTTGCTGTTGTTTATTTTAAAAAAGAAAAACCCTTTAAAAACGTGTTTATTTTTTTATTGTTGTATTTGTTCAATGAAAAGGGATTGTTGTTTTGAATCTCGGGATTGGGTTGTCTCCATTTCGGGAGAATTGTTTCAGCGGATCGGGTGTGCTTTCGAGCTTTTCTGTTCCCCACGAAAGACACAGCAGTCTCAGATTTTCGGGTAATTTTCATTCTGCTATCCTCCTTTTTGTGCTTATCTTTCATGGTTAGCGTTTGATGAGAGCAGAAAAGCTATCATTTTTCTCTAATTTATTTTTCCTTGTCTCGTGTACTTGTGTTTCTGATGTGGGGTTTGAAGTTAGAGCCATATGATATGATGGCGCTGATGATGATCCAGAGAAGAGAAGAAAAAAGATAGAATTTTTATTGTTGAAGAAAAAAGATAGAATTTTTATTATTTTCTTTTTTTGGGTCATTTAATGTTGTCCAGTTGATAACTGCTTGTCTCTTGTGCTTCTAATTTCTATGAAATTATTTGTTTCTGCAATTTGTAGAATCTGGGTATTTGGTCTCTGAATTTTTCTGTAGGTTATATCTTATTGTTTTGGGTTAAGGGTTTTGGGTTATTATTTCTCATTTGTGTTCTAATTTTGTACTTGTTGAGAAAATGGGTTCATGAAAGATTGATGTCATCAAATTTCCTCACCCCACTTCCCTTTTCATAGGATGTTATAAGAAATTGTGATATTGTATTTTCAGAAGCTAAGAGGAGGTTTCTTGAGCTACCCTGGGCTGCTAATAGCCTAATACCTGATCACTGTTCTTCTCGGACGCTGTTCAAGCTCTCAGAGCCACAGAATTCATTACCAAGAAGGCTGGTGATGCTTTATCTTTCAAGGAGGAATAAACATGGCAACTTATTTCCCTGGTTCCAGCAACCAAAGAGAAGTTATACCAACCCTATATTTAAGGGATCCTGTGCCTACTTCATATGCCGAGGCGCAAGTTCCTCCCGGCAATATGATGATGTATCTGAACTACTCGTCTTCTGCTGGGTCCTACTCAGATTCCCTGGCTGGAAATTCTCAGACTCAGCAGAACTGCGTTGAGCTCCCATCCATGGGAACCTCAGAGTCAACTCCTGCACAGCAAGGGGTTCTCTCAAACCTTGTTGGTTCTCATCTTGGTGAACAACAGTTTGGTTTGTGGAGGGACGGCAGAAATGAGATGATGTTCATGCAGCCAGCCGGTGGCTCAGCGGGTATGCAGTCGCTTGGTGGGCAGTTAAACAGCACAACAGATGATATGGTCCGGGGATCTGTTGCTGAGGATCCCCAGATGGGTATGCAGACACAGCTTGGGATTCTACATGGTGGACAGAATTTACAGGGACAGGGGTTATCCCTCAGCCTTAGTACACAGATCCCGTCCACCATTTCTGTGCCTTCATTCCAATACCGGAATTCTAACCCAGGTTTCTCTTCACTCTTGAATTCCCATATTTCGGTGTCCGGAGATGGTGGTAGCGGGACCAGCTCAGGTAGGGATGCCGAAAGCTCACAAAGTAAACAGTCAAGGAATGTTGAATACTTGCAATCTAGTTTTCTCGGAGGAAATCGTGATGCTATAAGAGGGGAGTCATTGATTAACTTCCAATGTTCAGTGGGACCCAAACTGTTGCATTCTGATCCATCTCCTTATGGACTAACGGGTCTTGCCAGCACCATTCCTAATTCTAAATACCTCAAAGCAGCGCAACAACTGCTTGAAGAAGTTGTCAATGTTCACAAGGCCTTGAAGCAGTCGGAATCTGATAAACACCAAAATCTCCATGGTTTTGGTTTAAAGGGTGCCAAAGAGACTGAAGGAGAATCAAATGATGGCTCTCAATTGCCTACTACATCTGGGATCTCCTCAAAACCTCAAGAGTCGGGTACCAGCAATAACGAGCGCTCACCTGCTGAAAGACAAGATATGCAGAACAAGATGACAAAGCTTTTGTCCATGTTGGATGAGGTATGCCATCATTTGTTGTTCCATACTAAGTCAGTAGGTCTTCCAATTTGTTTTTACTTGCATCAATGCTATTATCTATTTCTTGTGGTGGTTAATCTGATAGACTCTGGTTGAATGTTATTGACATCTGCTCCGAACTATGTTAAAGTTTGGCATAATTTCTTTGGTTTCTTCCATTTTTTTGGCCCAATAAACCCCTTCAAGCAGTAGTTCTCTAATGCATGGAAATAGTTAACACTGTTTGTCATTGAAGACTGCAAAAGTAGTTCTGCTGGATCATTGAAGTCTATGTAGGAAGGGTTGTCTCTTCAAACTTGCAAAAGTAGTAAGTTATAGCACAAGAGGTTTGCACATGAGTACCCTTTGATAAGTTTCCTAAAGACTAATAGATGCATATGAGAAAGAATAAATGTCTTGATAACTGATGTAGAAGTCCCTATTCCAGGGGATAGAATATAAGATTGAGCCAATTGATAAGTGGAAGCCGTGAAAAAATGGGGTGGTGAGACCATGTGATTGCTCTCCAACTTTTATCAACAGTTGTCACAATGTTGCACATTGTTGTGTGTTATTATCTGTTTGTGAGGAAAAGAAGTGTAAATGAATCAAACTAATTCCACAGATGGAAATATGGGATTGAAGTTTTATCCATAAGGGCTTCTTTCATTCTAAATTTTGTGAGCATTTAAACCAATTCAACATAAGGAAGTGAGCATTTTGCATATCATAAAATTGTCTAGTTCTTCCTTAGAAAATCCTTTGAATCATCTCCTTTCACAACCCTTCCAAACCCCCCCTCCCATACAGCTTCCTTCTGTACACTCTGGTTTCTTCCCTTCCTGGCCAATTGCATATTAGAGCATCCAAAGAATGAAATAAATATATCTTGGAAAAATGCATAATATAAGTAAATGATATTACTAATACTGGTCAAATGGAGGAAGGGAGGCATTGAGGAAGTGTAAATCCAAACCAGGAAAAGATGAGTTCACGAACTCAATCCGCTAAGTTTCTGTACTAAATCCCAAAACAAACTCCCAGCCTCCACCAATTAATGTATTTATAGTGAAATGAACTAAAAAACTTAAACCCACTCATCCAATCCTAACCACTAGATGTAAATTACATCTCAACCCAGTACTAGACCTACAAGAAGAAAACAAAGGAATTGCCCTGCCTCTTTTTCATGGATTCTCAATGACCTTAAAACCATGCTCCTTTATGGCTGAACTTTAATCTATCTTGATTTAGAAGTACAATTTACTCATTCTTTCTACATATGTGTGGAAAGTAGATGTCTCATGCAATTCCCATTAGGTGACTTCTGCTTGCAGTACTTTAAGTTGAGAAGCATTTCTGCTCTGACTCTGTGTAGTTGCATATTTGATTTATCAAGATTTTGATCATCTGTGAGATGGCATATTCTCTTGTTTCTTATAAGAAGATACCAATCACTTCGTGAATTCAAGAATATCAACCAAACGTAAAGGCACCAGATTTTTTCTCCATTTGCACAATGGAGCTGTTTTCCATTCTTTTTTTTTTTGCTTTGCGACTGGCTATTTATCTTTCAACACCTTTTCTCCTGGGTCAATCCTTGAAATACTCTGCTTATTTGTTTTCCAGAGTAGTCTAGAATGATTGTCATTAGAGGAAGCTAGGTTTTCTTCCGTTGCACATTTCCATATCACATGATCAAGGAGATTAGCAATGTGTTGGATGAAGAAACTGGGTACAATTTTACCTTGACACTTCAATTCAGGTGCCTTAATCTGTGACTTGTCCCTTCTCTTCATAAAGCACAAAATGTGATCATAAAATTGTGTGCTTGGTGTTTCCAGGTAACATAGGCTGAGTACAACAATGATAAATTCAGGATCTTCTGGAAGATGAGAAGTTAAAAAAGGAAAATAGTAGGATTAGAAATATATTGGCTAAATTTTTTCAGGTTAGATTCAGTGTCCTTGCACCAACAACAGAAGGAATTATTGTATTGATATGTATATGATTACTTTTGTGACCACTGACCAATGATTCTATTAGTGAAAGCAAACCTTGTGATCTCCATGTATAGATCTGAATATGAAGGTTGTTTTACTTAAGTAGGGAAGGACATGTTACCATGGTTGCTGATGCGTCTTGAATTTTCATGCATCATTCTTGATTCTTAGATAAGTCCTGTGAAATCTCTACTAAATGACATGCTTTTCTGTTGTGCATGGTGTACAGATTGTTTAACTTGTTTCTCTTCTTCTTTTTTGGTTAGGGTGGATACCCTGTAAAGTTAATCCTATGGAGGAATACCGCTAGTTTGGTATTTATTTTTTAATTTTCCATTGATTGTCGAAATTACTTTCATGAGGTCTTTTCACGGCAGGGTACTCTTTTGTTGTCTGTCATATTGATGTGTGTGGGTCAGTGTTGACATGCACAGAGATCATTGTAAATGCTCATATATCCTAACAAAGAAGATACTTTGTCTATTGTTGAGTGCATGATCGTTATCTCTGTCTTGATGACAGCTTAATGTAATGTTTCATATATCATATTTATCCTTCCTCTTTCTCTACACATTGACTAAGCATCCAGATTGTACACAGTTTGATGGAAATTATGATTAAATAATACCTTGTAAAGGGTGGAATAGTTCTATCTTCTTTGCAAGTATAAAAGCTCGTAACAAGTTGAATTGTGATGAGTTTGCTTATTTATTTATACCTCCTTTAACCTTAATATATGTACTACTAATCCATTTGAACCATCTTAATCCATGAATACTACTAACTATTCATGTAATCAAGGTGTCAACTAAGTGAAAATGCTACCTTGCCAAGACTGCATTGCCTGCATCAGAATCTTTTTTTTTTTTTTTTTTTTTTTGGGGGTTGTGGCTAAGAGGTGGACAACTAGGCCTCTCCAGCTGCTAAGGTTTGGGTGATCTGGCAATTACAGGATGGTCTGTTTCATGATTGGTGAAAAATGTAATAATTTCAGGCTTTCGTCTGTTTGACATGCTTCAACTCTTAAGTCTTCAGCTCCTCTTGGCTGAAGTTGAAAAGACTGAAATGCTCTCTCTGTTGCTTGCTTGCTTGCTTGCTCTTGTTATTTCTAGCTACAAAATTTTCTAATTCCCCCCACCCTTTGTCTGTTTCTCCTCAAAGGAACGAATGGGAGAAAATACAGCCCATTAATTCTGTTATCAACCAATTGAGTTGGGCAATGTCTTCAGTTTCATCAGATGGATCCTGAATCAGATTCTAGACTCCTAGTTACAAAGGTCATTTGTTACTCCCAATATTTTAAATAAATGCCTCAAATGAACTTAAACGTGGGAGAGACCATATGGTAATCCTTAATAGTCACAACTTGGAACTCTTTTCTGGTCATTTCTTAATACCATACACAGTATCCACAAACAATTGAAATTTGGAATATGACAACTTTGGAATCTAATGCCATATCTTCTGATCTTATATCTCAAAACATTTATTGTCATATTCTTTCATCTTTACTTCGATATAAAATGGTGTGCCTTCTGGCTTTTGGCATAAATTGGTTGTCAACTCTCACACAATTATGATTGGTTTGATGAACTTATGGCTTGATCTGTGCAAGGATGGCTAAATCAGGAAATCAGCTACAAGTCCTTCATTTTAGTCCAGTCAGACAAGATTTATTGGAGGGCAAGAGTTCTCTCGATGCTTTTGGTTTGTCTTTGGACGTACAATTTTCATTTTGATTACTTGTTGCAGGTTGATAGAAGATACAAGCAGTATTATCATCAAATGCAGATCGTGGTGTCATCTTTTGATGTGATAGCGGGATGTGGTGCGGCTAAACCTTATACAGCACTGGCACTACATACTATCTCCCATCACTTCCGCTGTTTGCGTGATGCAATCAGTAGCCAGCTTCGAGTGACACAGAGGAGCCTTGGGGAGCAAGATACTTCAGGAAACAGCAAGGGGGTTGCAATATCACGCCTACGTTATGTGGACCAGCAGCTCAAGCAGCAGAGGACTCTTCAGCACCTTGGTATGATGCAGCAACATGCTTGGAGGCCACAGAGAGGGCTTCCTGAGAGCTCGGTTTCTATTCTTCGTGCTTGGCTGTTTGAGCATTTCCTTCATCCGTAAATCCCTCAAAACTGCTTCTCTTTTTCTTTTCCCCCTCACTTTTCTATACTAGATATTCCAATGCACTTGATGGCCTGATTTCTTTGCTAATTTAATGTGCACCAGCTACCCGAAGGATTCTGATAAAATCATGCTAGCTCGGCAGACAGGCTTAACAAGAAGTCAGGTAAATGAGTAAAACAGAAAAATAAAAATTTAATCTATGTACTAGTTGATTACAGAACAGCCTTCCAATAATGGTAACAATGCATATGTGACAAGTTTGAGGGTCCACCATTCAGTGGGTAATATATCTCCTGTGCGTGATATTTCCTCTGATATATCGAGTGGTGGGTCTCTTTTAAATGTACACATGTTCCCCTTTTCATTTTGGTAGTAGGTGGTAGGATATCCTTACCACTGATTTTTGATGGGTGGCTAAATCTCATTAGAAACAATATCAAATCCGAGTTAATGCCTTTATTTTTTATTTTTGGCGGGCTCAGGTGTCGAATTGGTTTATAAATGCACGGGTTCGACTTTGGAAGCCTATGGTTGAGGAGATGTACAAAGAAGAGACTGTAGACACTGAGATGGATTCAAATTCTTCATCTGAAAATGCACCAAAAGCAGTGAGGGATGATGATAACAAGGCACCGGAGGAAAAGGGAGAAGATTTTCAGCAAATTGTGAAGTCTGCGATGATTGATAGATTCCATCCTGAACCATTTCATGACACCAAATCCAATCTTGCCCCTGATGTAGAAATGGCTGGACCGGCACTAGAAGCTCCGTTTCAAGATGATACCCATGAAGGAGATGATACTGATTACGGTGCGATGAAACTTAGAGGGGATCAAAGACCCAATTTGGATGATTGTAACCTTTTCCAGGATGCTTTTGTTCAGTCTGACAGGAATGGTAGTGGGAGGTTCATAGCAGCTGCTGCTGCATATGAGATGGCAGAGTTGGGGAGGTTTGGTGGCAGCAGTGGTGTGTCACTCACTTTGGGGTTGCAGCACTGTGATGGTAGTGGCTTACCCATGTCTGGTGGCACCCCTCATAATTTTGTCACATTGAGAAGTGATGAAATGTACAATGCAGGAGCTACCTCCGGGGGCCCTGATACGGGTGATTATGACTCTGTGGATCCTGAGAACCGACGACAAAGGTTCGGTTCCTCACATCTATTCCATGATTTTGTAGCCTAAGGTGATGCTAGATTCGTAGATCCATGGTAGAAACATGAGCTCTTCTCAAGGAGGTGGAAGAAAAAATAAAGTTACTAATAATAATGCCAGGACATAGGTTATCATTCATCCTGCAAGCAAACTGTTAATGAAACTTAGTATGAAAGAAAGATGGATATGACAAAACACAGCTGTGTAGTATAGCTAGAGATTGGTGGGGAGGTAGCATATTTGTAAAGATGTATTTTTTTTCCATTTTTGTGTAATATGTGAAGAAAGAATTGGTACAATTATTTTCATATGGGATTGAAAAGAGAGTGGCTTCATCTCATTAAGAGTGAGAGGTGGATAAAAACTGTCGCTTCAAAGAATTCAGGACAATCTAAATATCTTCAAATGCTTGCTTTAGGTATTCAACCTTTCACTCTATTAAATCAGAAACATTTTAGGAGGAAGTTTTCCTCTGTGGTGAAGGAAAGTACACCTATTTAGGTTCATTATTACTTTGCAGGTCAAAATTATCCCTCCCCTCAAAATGATATTTATCTCATTACTACAATGACTCATGGTGAAGGGATTCTTGTTCACCATTAATGAAGGAAACTGGGTCCAACATCTTAAGGAATCTGATCGCATTGGATTCCATTCGAAATCAACCGAGCCCAACCATTTGACACCATGTGTGATTGTATTAGTAGTATTGGTAAATGCAAAGACAAGAAGGCAACAGAAATCCGTTTCTTTTCAGTTGCAAAAGACAGTAAGGACTAAAGAGGGACCACTGCAGGCAATCAACCTTGGCTACGTGGAACTATTTCCATTTTCTTGCTTACCCATGACCCATGCTGCAATTTACTTCGCTCTCCCATTTTCAAAGGGTTTTCATCACTTTGCCTAGTGAGAAGTATAACACTTCACTATTTGTCACATGGTAGTTCATAAATTAGTCCATATTAGTAAGCATCTCGTTGGTATAATTTCAAAGAAAAGTAGATGAAATTACAAAAGATGGCATTTTGTATTTTATATTCATCTCTATTTGATGGCATTTTGATAATTTTACTAAAACTTTGAATCAGAGTTTTAGCAACTTTCCTTGCTTAAAATCTCTTGTTTACTTTCGACTAAAATTTGGCTATTGAGATGTATTTGGGATCATCAATCACACTAAAACATGTATTGTCAAATGGCAAATGCTGAAACATTATAGCGATAACTAGAATGAACCCTGAAAATGGAGGTGACGGTTGAGAATCCACACCAGTGACCTCTCTCTCTCTCTCTCTCAAACAAACAAACAAACACACATTCCTTTTTTTTTTTTTTTTTTTTTTTTTTTTTCTCTTTTGGTAAAAACAGACACATTCATGGTGGAGAAGAGAAGGTTACCCTAATTTTTTATCCTATGGCTGATGCTTTATGTTCATAGAGTGGAGTCATCAAGTATGGACTATGGAGTATGGAACATAGAAGAGTAAAAGCTAAAATCTCTTCCTCCAAAAGTTCATTTTTTCTTAGAAAAATCTTTCTCCAAATGTGAATACCTCAATCTATTGCTGTGTCTCACCGACCAAAAAGCCCAAAAAACAGCAAATTCAAACTGAAAGCTGAGAAACCCCAGGAGAGAATCAGAATACACTTGCCTTAAAATATTGTAATTGAAAATTGAAAATGACTTCTCCCCCAAACAAAAGATACCCGTTAAACCAAAAGACAAAGAGTACGGAAATCAGAGGACAACTGTGGAATCCCCAGAAGAAATGAAAAAAAATGGTAATCATCGCAAACCAAATCAGACCCGGACACTCTCTCACACCCAGAATCATTGCCTCTCGTTCTCTAGTCTCACGGTTAGCAAAACAATGAAGCCATAGCCAAGGACAGTTCACAACTCCAACGACAACAATTCTTGATCATCTCTCTGGAAGTCTGACTCTGTTTTAATGCTAATAACTACGACTTTGAGCTTACCAGCCTCACTGCAGTGTCCTTTTCCTTTCAAAATCTCTGCAAAACTAAAGAAAGATTAAAAAAATAATAAAAAATCCCAATTTGGGTTATGATCCTGACTTGGGGTTCACGAAAAAATAGATAAGTCTGAAACTACTGCGACTCTGCGACTCTGCGACTCTGCGACTCTGCGACGGCAAGAAGTATGGATTGCCCACTTTTTTTTTTCTTTCTTGCTTTTACAGAGATACAGTAAACATATTTACCTGAAAGAATCGCATCTCCCAAAGTAGATATAGCGCAAAGATTTTAAAAGCTGATTTTAGCTCTTCTGCTCGTTGGTTAATTGATTTCTGCTCTTCTGCCTTCTCTCTGTTGTCTGGGACTCGAGGTCGATCATAGATGTGGGAGGTGGGGGTGGGGGACCATGTTTTCCTCGCTTTTTTTGGTTTCCCTTTTTAACTTTCTCAATTGCTTTGATAGATGTAAAACCAATAAAAAAATGTACGTACATTGCTTCCTGTAATTGTAAGGAAAAACTGTGGATCAAGGTTTGTAAATGTCTAGCCGAGTATACTTGCAGACGGGTATTTCCTTTCCGTCTTGAACATGGGTAGTTTTGATTCCACCATCCTGTGTTGGATTTGCATTCTTGTGGGTTTTTGACAAATGGGTTCTTCCTTTACCCTGCTTTATTGGTTATTTTGATCTTTCTAGCATATAGGCTCTGCCTTTCTTTCAGTTTTTATCCTATTCCTACCTTTCAGATTGATCTTATAGTTTCATTGTTATCCATTTTCTTGGCTAAGAAGCTGAAAGAGTTCTTAATCTTCATCCTCTGCATCCAAGCATCAATAACTAGTAGCCATTGTTGCTTCCTAGTTCCAACCCTGCTGATATGGTTTCACAAGGCTCATCGGTGGATCCATCCAGTGTTCACCCGTTCACTGTCTCAGATTTAGATGTACTGCCAATCATCCAATTACTTGGAGAACGAATATCTAGATCAATAGACCTGGTTCAAGATCTGACCTTTACTGAGGAATCTGAGACCTGCCACAGGAGACATTTGATGAATCTTCTTGGAGTGGCAAACGATACTGATCATCAACAATGCCGTAGACTCTCACTAACTCTGGGTTCTCATCTCCGGTCTCCTACAAGGGTTCCTTCGACTTTGACTTCAACTTCATCCTTAAGGTACCAATCATGCTCCACTTCTTATGGACCTGAATCCTTCGCCACCATTGTTGGGTGTTCAAGATATCTGAAGCCGGCTCAGACCCTGCTCGAAGAAGTTGTTAATGTTGGGGCGAAGGATTTGGAGTCTAGTTCAGATCAACCGTTTAGATGGTTAACCCGTAATGGCAGGCGAGGAGCTCTCGATGCCTCCACCGAGTTTCAAGGAGAGCAGTACTGTAATGGGTCCTCAACCCCAGAGGAACACGAGCTCAAGATTAGAATTGTAAAGCTCATTGCTTTGTTGGATGAGGTAAGGTTCTTCATCCATTCTTGTCTACCTAACACTAAAGGAAGCTAGGAACTCGTCTCTATGGTTCGATTACTGGTTTTCTTTCCAGGTTGATGCCAGATATGAGCATTACTACCATCAAATGGAAGAAGTGATTTCATCATTTGAAGTGGCAGCAGGTAGAGGGGCATCCAGGTCTTACACTTCTCTCGCACTCCAAGCTATGTCCAGACGCTTCAGTAACTTAAGAAACGCCATTATTGTTCAAATAAATGGGGCAAAAAGAGAACTTGACCCGAATGTAGCTGAAATCCGTAACAGTCTTTCACAAGTTGGGGTGACCCAGAACCAGAATCAAGCATGGAGATCAATGAGAGGGTTACCAGAAAATTCTGTGGCAATCCTTAGATCTTGGCTTTTTGAACATTTCCTCCATCCGTAAGTGTTTGAACCATTTTTTTCAGTTTTGTGTTCTTCTTTTTGTTTCTTCTAATGGGTCTTACACAGCTATCCCAAGGACTCTGAGAAGTTATTGTTGGCATCACAGACAGGCCTAACAAAGAGCCAGGTAATTCTCACACTCAGTTTCTTCTTCTTTATTATTCTACAGGTTATCTTTAATTGTTTTGGATTTCATAATAGTATGGAAAATGTTGTTGATGGTGGTTTCAGGTTTCAAATTGGTTTATAAATGCCCGAGTTCGGCTGTGGAAGCCTATGATAGAAGAGATGTACAATGAAGAGTTTGCAGAGTCATCATCAACAGGTAAATCGATCAGTTATGCAAAACATAAGGTTGTTAGAGACCCATTTAGGAGGATAGCATTTCAGGCTGGAGATAAAAGGATGTGGAAACGCAACCCTAAAACGATGCAGAAGATAATGGAAAAACAAAACAAACAATGCACACAGATTTTACGAGGTTCGGCAAGGTTGCCTACGTCCCCGGTGAGATGAGATCCTGCTTCACTATCAATGGAGAATAGGGTTACAATGCTCTTCCTCACACCTCTCCGTATTGCTTGCATTATAGAGAAAGAAACCCTCGCTACAAATATATAGCGGAAAAAACCCTAATCCGGATCAAATTACAATTTCCAACCTAATCCGGATTAAATTACAATTGCCCTCAAATAAAAAATTCGAGCGGGGGGCTGCGCCCCCCTACACCCCCTGCCCCCCTTGCAACCCCCACGGCCCGCTAACCGGCTAGCGGGACCGCCGTCCTGGCTGTCTAGGTGCTGCACCAGTACTCCTTGGATTAAACTGCGACGGAATACAAGACATCATACACCAACAAAGGATTGGCTGCATTGGTATGGGCTGATACCAGATCTGTGAACTATATTGAATGGTACGAACAAAGGGTATATTGGAAAGGAAAACAGTCTTTTAAAACTGAATCAGATCGGATCCTATGTCGATTCCCAATACCTGAAACCATGTTTCCCTCCACCTTGCCGAAGAAGGAATCTAGCAGGGAATTGCTTTTTTGACAACCTATGGGGGCTGTGAATAGTCCTCAACACCAATGGAAGAAGGGACTCTTTAAATGACACCTCCATAGGATTATCGAACTTTGAGATCTTCATTCGATAATTTATTATTTTATTTTTAAATATAATTTAAATGAGGAGTAAATAGGGTTTAAAAAATTTTTTGAAAATGATTTATTATTATGTTATTATGAATATTTGTCATTGTCTTGTATATTTTTCAAGTACACATGTGAAATGACATGATTTATTTAGAGGAGAAAAAAAATAAAAAAATTTACCAAAAACAAAAATTTAGGAGATCTTTTTATTGGCACCTCTTATTGTGTTGAATATTTGTAATCTTACTTTAGTCTTTTTAGGATAAATTCACTTTAATTTAAAATCATGTCATTTCACATGCATACCCAAAAAAATAAATGATATAGACTGAAAAAAACTTTTGGGATTAAGACAAAGGACAATCAAAATAAAGTTACAAATTATAAAAACACATATAGAGGTGTCATTTAGATAATCCGAAACAGTAATTTTACAAATTATTATGGAGAAAGTTTTCCTAAGCCCATAGAGGACGGTTGTTCACCCATCATCCTAGGGTTCACAAACCCTTATAAGATTTTGAATATCTTTCGAAAATACCCTCCTAATGCCTTCTCCCTCCCATCCCACACCCACATTGAATGAATTCCCATTCTCCGTGGGTATAGGTAAACTCACTCTAACTATTGTCAATAAGAAAATCTCATAAAAGGACCAAGTTTTCCTTCAATTCCTTCTCATGCCTTAAAAGACCATAGTATGAGTTTTGTAATGAACACATCCATGTTTTAATCCCTTATTAATGCATTTTGACCATTGGAATTTGTAGGTGGACAAAAGTACACCTAAAATCCAGAATTTTATCTCCCGATGCAACTTGGTATGGTTCAAGTCCCATATCCCCTTCCACATCTTCATTGCTTGGTGGACTCTTTCTCTTTCACTGCCTCTCAACTCAGTCCTTCCTTATTCCAAAGTAGATCCCTGCCCTTCTCTTCCTTGTTGCCTTTGTTGGAGCACTAATGAAGATGTTGACCATCTCTTCTTCTGTTGTTCTTCCGTTACACGATCTGGAATGCTCTCCTCTGTAGACGTTGGCCTCATAGAAGAAGAATTTTCCCTTTATACGTGAAAGGATCTTGATGGACATACCATTTGATAGTAACACAATTTGTGACTATATGGGTAAACTTGCCATTGGAGTTGTAATTAATCATGTATGGATGAAGCACAATCTAAGAAGATGGATCTCCAACTTAAGATCTTTCCAACAGATCTAAAACACTATTTTCTTTGATATTAGAAGCAAATTATCTGTGGTCCCCATCTCAATATGCTGATTCCCCTTTAAATAGACTTATTATTGCCTCTTGGGGCCTCCCCCACTCATTCTATAGGGGAGTTTTTTATTGCTGGAATTCTTTTTCTTTTTTATTCTTTATCCCTTCTCCTTGCGAAGTTTCACTTTTGGTAATGAATTTTTATTCACCTGAAAAAGAAAAAAGTTGGAGAACCCTCTAAAACTAATACATTTTAGAGTTACATTTTACCTCATTGTGCAATTTCATGGCCCATTTTAACAACGAATAAAACAAATTTTATCTTTTATTTTTTTTTTGGTAAAAACAAATTTTATCTTTAAAGGGTTTGAATTTAACATGGAACTTTTCCCGCACGGCTCCAATATATGCCACGTGGCAGGTTATATAGTTATAGATCTAGTCTAGAGGTAGACCCCTCCCGCTCAGGCTCTCTTTGAAATCCAAAACCACCAAGAAGATACATAGACTACTAAATGGATGCATAACTAAACAGGGGCAAATGAGTAAATTAGTTTAGGTTCTGAAAAATTTACATGACCAATCCAGACCATGTTTATTCTTATCTGTCCAACTGCACAATAACAAATTAGGTTCATGAAGATACCATTGTAAACAAGAAAGAAAAAAAAAAAAAAAA
>NC_056566.1:14889475-14929176 GCF_013358625.1 Macadamia integrifolia
GGGGGGGGGGGTTCATTATCAATTATCAACCAATCAGCTGCTTCATTGCAGGATCGATCATACAAAGAGAGAGTTAGATAGCTACACGAAATAATTCTTCAAGGCCTAAAGATAGATTCAGCCCTCCACAGGCTGAAACCTTAAGAATGCATGAGGCCAAAATGCTATCTGCACAGGCAATAACTTTTTATTTAATCTCACCTTGGAAGTTCAGATAACTACTTCAGAAACCAATCCCACGTTAAAAGAAAACAAAAATGAAAATCTCAGGATCTAGAAAATTACCCAAATTACAAGCACTTTCAGGATTAATAGAGGAAGAAAAAAGTTCCCTGACTGAAATTTTCAATTAAGTTGAACTAAATTCCAAGAGATACAATGGTTCACAGCACATGGAACTGTTGTAGTGTTATCTACATATTTACAAACCTCAGCCGTTGCAAAACTGAACATTGATTATCAGGAAGTATTGTAAGCATAAAAGTGAGTTTCTACTATTCTGGCTAGGCTGGGACAAAATACCACCACCAGTTATTTACAGCAATGCCTACATAGATTGAGTTATGGACACAAAAAACCCAAAACCTGGCATGCCAGGTCAGAGGGAGCAAAGTCCAGTCATCATCCATGTCAGAAATAAGAAAGAAAGAAACTCCAATTAAGGAGGAAAAAGTGCAAACTTGTCAGGGCAGAAAGCTTGTCAACTTATGCAGCAGGCAGGCCCAGGCATAAGATAAAATAGTTTTCACCTGAATAAAACAAATGTTGATTTGATTAGACTACGATGATAAAGCATTTATTTACTCAATATATGTATATATATATATATATAACTACTTAATAGGCCAAATAGGACAAAGTATACATGATCATGCAAAGAATTACTCTTAAGTAACCACTTTTCTCTATTAATGAATAAAAGTATTACTACCTTTTGTATAGGGCCTTCACATCTCTCCCCAACAAAGGGCTTTCAAGGAACAAATCCCCACATTCCCTTACGTCAACTGACTCCATTTCAAAGTCTCGATCACCACAGCATTCATTCCATTCAAACCACAACTTCGAAATTAATTCTTTCCGCAAGCAGGTGAGATGGTCTTGCTCCTCAGGAGAGTCAGCAGCAACCAATCTGTATGTATAAACCTTCCTCTTTTGGCCTGGTCGGAATGCACGGCCAATGGCTTGCCGTGTGACTGATGGGTTTAGATGAACATCCAGAATCAGTACACGAGATGCCCCAACAAGGGAGATCCCCTCACCGCATGCCTTGATTGAACCAAAAAAAACCTTAGCATCAGGGGATGTGTTAAAACGGTCCATGGCACGCTCCCTCTGGTCAGGTGTAGAGTCACCAGAGATCATTAAAATTTCCTTTCCAGGGCTCCAACCCTTTGTGGTCACTATCAATCTCTCCAAGAATTTCAACGGAAGTAGATACTGACTGAAAACAAGCAGCTTTTCACCGGCAGATTCACACAAGCCCAAAAGATTAAGGAAAAACCTTGTCTTGACCCCATCCTTTACATCCATTTTCCCTATGAAGTCATCAATCTTTTCATCACTGAAGTTGACACCTCTGTCTACAGCTGTTGCAGTCCCTGAGAACTCTTTCAACTTAGGGTGCATATAAACAGCACTCCCCACAGAACATCTCTTGAATTTTTCTAAATTCTTCAGTTTTTCTACTGCATTCTTCTGTTTGCTTGTCAAATTTAAAAGCACAGTGAAGTTAACAAGACCTGGCAATTCCTCCAAGAAATCTCCCTTGTAGTAATGAAGAACGTTCTTTGTCATCTCACGGAGGTCTTGTATGACTGTTACCCTCCTTTTGAAATCTTCGTCATTTTGTAGAGTGGCTTCAACTAACTCAAAGAATGCCGATTCCACGTCATTTTTATTGAACTTCTTTTTAGCTGATATGTGAACCCTACTAAGAACACGCTTTACAATGAGACGAGAAGATTCCAACTTTAAAAATTTGGGGCGAACAAGGTTCAAAATATTGAAGACCTCCTTCACATGATTTTGAAATAAGGTGCCTGAAAGAACCACTTTTCTTGGCGTTTGCACCTTGGCAAGAGAGCTTAACACATCAGTGTCTTCATTCCTTGGTGTATGACCTTCGTCCAAGATAAGAATTGTAGGAACTTTCAGCAATATGTCATGACAAGCAGCTGCAGTTTTGCTGGTTGCACTGCCACATACAATGTTCGCAAACTGCTTGTATCCCAGAAATAAGATACCATTTTTATCTACCCATGTTTTCAAAACTTCCAACTGCTGATGCCTATTTTCTGCTTTTGAGGAATAAAAATCATATAAAGGTATGTCCTCCACTTGCCATCTTTTAAACTCTGTCCTCCATGTAGCCAGGATACCTTTCGGTAGTACAACCAGTGGCCTGGCTTTAGGACACCTGGCCAGGAAACTTTGCATAAAGCTTATTATCATAAAAGTCTTTCCAGATCCAGGAGCATGGGCAAGGATGCAACCTCCCGGTTTGTCTGATATTAAGTTCCTCTGCAAGAAATTGAAACCCTCAATTTGATGGGGTTTCATTTGCTGCATATGCCTTGGATGCACAGATAGTTCTTCCACAGTTAGATCTTCCTGAGACCTTTCAATTCCAGAAAATGGAGAAACCTCAGTTTGTCTACCCTTGGAATTCTGAGATTCATAGAAGTAAGTTCTTGTAGTCTTTGTGCCCTGTATGATTGAAAATTTAAGAACAACTTATACATACTCAAGCACTTTGACTTGATCAGATGCCAAACAAATAAATGTTACTAATCAATCAGAACCATAAAAAATAAAAAGAGGAAAGAATCCTCTGCATCATATCAAATAAGTGAGGGAAAACTAGAACAATGAAAATAATGGATAGCAGATCCTTACACAGTAAGTATCCAATTCAACAGAGCAGGATATCTCTCATTAGCTTATACACCATACCTTTATCCACTGGAAGTCAAATATTGTTTCAATTCCCCTTTCTATAATGCCACAAACCCGGCAGACATATCCCAGATCATCCTTGAGAACAAAATAATGATCGCATTCTTCACCTCCTAGTCCTCCTCCTCCAATGTTTTCAAAAGCTGACTTCTCAGGAGCAGCTTCCTATCAAAATATACAACATGAATTATTAGAGTATCTAATTGGAACTTGCATGAAAATGAAAGATTCACAAGTGTATTACTATCCAAAGAAATCAAAAGACTCACAAGTGTATCCACTATTCAAAGAAAATACAAAATCATGAAGAAGCAAATGTTGATATGCTGAAACAACATCCACACGCAGCACATTCACTATATTCTTCCCTTGCAGCAAAATTGCATGAGCACTGGCAAAAATGTCCTTAGTTTTACTTCCGTAGATTGAAACAAGAAAGAAAGATCTTAAACTCGCAACTCAAACCTTCAAACATGCTTACGGCATTTGTACCAAGTCATACATGGTCAAACTTGTGATTATAGTCGTACACAATTATCGGTCTGATTAGTCATAACCACAGTTTTTCAATCTGGACAGGGCATCGATCTGAAAAAAGGGGCTCAATTATGGGTTTGACCAGTCAAACTGTGGTTTTCTAGTAATAACAATAAGAACTGTATAAAAAAAAAAAAATGTACAGCTATGTATCAGAATCACTTCCTAGCATGGTGGTTTGGAGAGTTAGAGCATTACCAAGAGAATATCAGATAGAATCTCCTTAGACATACCTACGCATCTGATTTTAAATTAGACAAAATGTACTTCCTGGTCTACAGAGTTTCTGTAAACCGGCAGATTGATTCCAGTTTTTGAAGAAGGTGATCCTAAGTTCAGACTGAGGTTTGGGTTTCTCCTGGTTTAACTGCTAGTTCAGTCCAGTTTCAAGAACTCCGGCTAATTTTTTCTAACTAACTGAACCGATTTCGATAATTGCTTCTAGACCCTCATATCCATCAGCTAATTGTGTGAACAATTATTTGAGTAATAGAAATATAGACTTCATGATAAATGATAGAAAATTTTATTGAGAAAGATCAATCTTGACAAATAATGCACCATCAAACTAGGCTCAGCCACCTATAAAAGCAAAAAGTGAAAGGAAATAGGAAACATGGAAACAGGACCAAACTAATCTCTTAAGGGAAAGAATTCCCAAAACACCCACTTAATTTCTTAAACTGTTGCTTGGTTGCAGATCTGCATGTCATTTGTTGTACTTGGCTTCCAATGGAACAAGCAGCTAGGACACAACCGTATTTTAAACCTGCAGCTTATATGTTTGCCATGGATCAGCTTCCATGGTCGTGGTACTGGCAGAAGCATCTCTAATAGGACTTGTCCTCCAAAATCAACCAAAAATGCTCTTTCGGTCGGAAATAGAAGTAGAAAACAGAATAAATATAGTGAGAGTTTGATTCTTTCTCACCATATAAATAGGAGAGGTAATGAAATATTTTCCTTCATCTTCATAAATGAGAAAAGGGGAGCAATAGAAGAAATTAGCTTACACGATAACTAAAAAACATCCTTGTGTGGCCAATCATTATTAGCAGAAATAATAAAAAGTGAATAACCCATCCTATGCTCTTAGAAACAAGGAGTGCTTCCAGTTTTGTTGGTGCTTCAAACAATTTTGTCTTTTTCCATAGTGCCATATCTCTAGAGAAAAATTTTATATGAAGAACTACTGAATTTAATCACTAGCTGCCATTACTCTTCAGTTATGGAAATAGAATCTTTATCTGAATACCTTCTATTAACCAGTTATTCGGAAATTATCTTTCTGATAATTGCACAGGGTAACGCATATAACACAATTTTTTCTGCTTCTTAATCATAAATATTAATTCCCCACTTAATAGATAATCATTTTCTACGGCCATCCTGGACTTGAACCAGAGACCTAGCCCGTGAAGTAAATCATCACACCTATGATCCAACCAATTGAGAGGGATTCATCCTTCCCAAACGCAGCATACAAATTCTACATTGTACTGCACTCTCCAGTGTGCTTGTTCCACCCTTCTTCTTACCATGGCAAGTCTTTGTGAAATAACTCTGATGAGAAACAAAAAAAAGAAGCCGTTAAGAGACCCTCCCGACAAAGCAGGTTGCCTGACCTATAAGCCACTGATTTGGCTAATCTGGAGGTAAAACTAAATACTAATTACCACCCAAATAGGATGGAAATTGCTACCGGCAAGAAGAAAGATGAGCAGGTATAGGCTGCTTTTGACGTTGTGATGCGTAGCAAGTTGGCTAGTTGGTATCTTTAAAAGGATGTAACTCAGTTAGCAAGGGAGCGTAAATTTACTAAATGGCTTAAAGACCGGTGACGAATGGACGCATGGAAGATAATGTGAGGAATTAAGAAGAAAAAGAAGTCTGCGGAATGAACATAGCTTAGATAGGGAAATTTAGATAGATTTGCACCAAGAGTTAGAAAGGATAAACTAAAAATAAAAAATAAGGAATCCTAGGAACTAAGGGGTAGCATCAGTGATTGGCAACGTGAGATAAGTAAGATGACATATTTCTGTTTTGTTCAACAAAGATTAATAACTGCACAAATGAGAGAGAATACAAAACCAAGTTGAAGGCCCTAAGACCCAAAAGCCTAAAAAGAAGATGAGTCAACAACATAGTTTTAAAACTGGATCAGAAGGCGAACCAAAAACTGCCTGGATCAGTGGATCTAGATCAGACCAGTTCAAAGCAGATTTGACCGAATGAACTGTGATTTTGAGAAAAGAGAGAAAAGTAATTACTGTAAAAAAAAAAAAAAAAACTGACAAATGAAAACTGCCAAACTGGGCAATTCATAAAAAACCAGATGGTTTTCAAAAACTACTGCACATTTTTTTTTTAGATGTTAGTCGTAACTCGTAAGTGAGGACCAGACAAATGTTCAGTCTACAACAACAAAAAACTCATCCTTATCCCAACTTAATGGGGTTGGACACATGGATCTGTGAAAAAAACAAAAAGAGGGAAAAGTGAGAGTAAAAGGATAGCACAAGTGATGGCACAACACCAGTAAATCAGGAAAATCTCAGCCAAATGGGGTCGACTAAATGGATCCTTGCCATCTAGACAGCTCTACCTGAGTTCGTACTTTGGATTAGACCTAGACTATGCATGTCATTCCTCACTACCTCTCTTATGATCAATCATATCACTCCTCCTTACTAGAGCATCACCAGGCCTTTGTTGAACATAGCTATACCACCTCAAACGACTTTCTCGGATCTTATCATTGATCAAGGTAACTTCCAAATCAGCCCTAGTATGACCATTCTTTACTTTATCCTTCCGAATTTTGCCGCACACCCATCTAAACATCCTCATCTCTACTACACATAGCTTATCTATATGACACTTTTTATTGCCCAATATTCTGCCCCATGCATAATAGCTGGTCATATAATAGTCCTATAGAATTTTCATTTAAGGTTTAAAGGAATACGTCGATCACACAATACTCCGGCTGCCCCTCTCCACTTCATCCATCGTACTTTAATTCTTTATGAAACATCATCCTCTATGTCACCTTCTTTATTTATGGTTGACCCCAGATATCTAAAGCAGTCACTTTGTGGAATCTCTGTCCCCTCAATTTTCATCATATCATTATCCATCAGTGTGACTAAAGTTACACCTCATATACTCTGTTTTCGATCTACTTATTTTTTTTTTTTGGATGAATAAATAATTCATTACCAAAGAGAGAAAAAATATACAACCCCTAAAGGAGAGGGGGGGAGAAGGGATGAGACAAACTCATAAAGAGACAGGATTCCTGATTACAGAGCTAGGAAGCTCCCAAGAAGCAACAATGTGATAATTTTTGGGGGAGGGGGAACAAGTGGATGACACTTTAGAAATCTTGGCTTTGAGGTCAAAGAAAATGGAGTTCCAAATCTTTCCCATAGGCCGAGAGTTGGAAGTCCATTTCCGATGATTTCTTTCCATCTAGACTTGGTTTAAAGTGGCACTGAGTGCAAGCTTTCCCACGTAGTCACAAATGGTCTTCCCTTGAAATGACATGTCCACCCAGATCCATTCTCTTTACAAGTGGATGACACTTTATTCGATCTACTTATCTTAAAACCTCTTGTTTCTAAGATTGATCTCCATAACTCCAACTTAGCACCAATCCCTGCTTTTGTCTCATCCACCAAAACGATATCGTCGGCAAAGAGCATACACCACGAGACCCCGTCTTGAATGCTCTTGATAAAATCATCCATGATAAGTGGAAACAAATAAAGGCTTAGGGCTGATCCCTAGTGTAACCCAATTGCAATTTGGAATTCACTGCATGGACCTCTCATAGTTCTCATACTAGTCACATGCCCTCATACATATCTTTGATCATATCCACATATTTACTCGACAACCCTCTTTTTTATAGTACATGCCGGCTTAAATCTCTAGGGACTGTATAATAGAATTTTTCTAGGTCAATAAAGACCATATGGATCTACTAGCCATAAAACCAAATTAGTTCTCTGAGATAATAGTTTCTCTTCTCATGAGGGCTTCAATAACATTCTCTCATAATTTCATAGTATGACTCATTAGCTTTATACATCTACAGTTATTGCAGCTTTGAATGTCACCTTTATTTTTATAGATAAGAACTCCAATGCTTCTCCTCCATTCATCTAGCATTTTCCTTGTGTTCATAACCTTGTTAAACATATTTGCTAACCAAGAAACACTCCAATCATAAACTCTTTAACACTTCTATCGGGACCTCATTTGTGCCCTTTTTTTTTTGTTTCTAGATGTCGGTCCTAAGTGAGGACCAAACAGTTCAATTGCCTGTTCAGTCTGGTTTCTAAAATATGATATTTTTATTATATATATATATATATATATACATATGCCACTACAAATATGTTAATAACTGATGCCCTAAAAGATCTATACCATAAATATGCATATGGCCCTAGATGGAGGGGAATAACAGAACTGGAAGCATGTGGTAGCCCAAACGAGCCTTTCATTAAAGGGTTTGGGGTGTGCACTTCCACAGTAGTTCCACCCTGGGCAGAGAAGCATCTAGGTTACAGTTATCTTTCCACAATTAATTAAATCAATCAGTACCAGCCAACTCTCCTGACAAAGAAAAAGAATAAACAGTCCTACAGTTTATGCACAGAAAAATAATGAATGAACCAAAAATAAACTACCTAAGATGAACTATGTGCTTAAACATAGCGCAAATTTTATCCCATCATCGAGTTAGAAACAAAAAATAGTTGGCAAATGAATGGATTAGAAGACACAGTTAAAGGCATGTGTCAGTGTCTTGTTGTCCATGTAATCGTGGGGCAGGGTGATGCAGATTAATTACCAAAATAGACTTGTTTTATTAGGAATAAGCCTAGGGTTGGGTTCCATACATGTTAGGCTTTTGATCCCATGTGTTTTGAGTATAATAGACCACTTTTATGGGTCTAAAAATGGGGCTCTAAGATTGAGTACGGGATTACTAGTTAGTTTCCATTTTCATTAGTTTCCTTTCTAGTTGGGCTTGATTTGAGTTATATTTGTTTCCTTATGAGTCAAGTTATTAATTGAGTCAAGTCCTTAGTAGTTAGTTTCCTTTTTCAACTAGTTTCTAATTTCAGTTAGTTTCTAATTTCAGTTTTTAGTAGCTATTGTATTAGGAGAATATTTGGTTTCCTTTTTGAGGAACCTTCTATTTTGTAATTCCCTCCCCCATTAACATTATAAATAAAGAAGAGGAGGCTCCTAAGGGCCTAGATGATTTTGATAAAAAAATTAATGGTTGTTGCTATTGTCTTCTACATGGAGATTTGTCTTGTGTTTGATCAAGGCTGATGGAATTGGTGTTTGATCCAATTGACTTTCAGCGGTGTGAAGCACAAGAGGTCCTCTTCCTTAACTCATCTTCTTCTTCTCTCAACTACACAAAGTGTTATTGATCTGCTCAAGTTCTTACAGAGTATCCTGCAACATTGGGACTAGATTGACTTGTCAATCCTAGTTCTACATTAAGTGGTATCAGAGCAAATTTTCCTGCAATTTTCTAACCATGGCAAGTCACATCACCAATGCTGAGTTGCACAAATTGTATCGTGAGTTAGCCGAGAACCAACAGAATACTGATGCTAGGCTTGAGAGGACTGAAGCCAAGTTTGATAAGTTTATGGAAGAGATGATTGCCTTTATGAAGAGGTCCGACAAGCGAGCTGAAGAAGGACCCTCTACATTACCTCCTCAGCTCAACACTTTACGGATCGAAGATACACCTCAGAGGCAGCAACTTGATCCAGTTGTTCCCCAAGATGTTACTCGGCAATTTTTTGACAGAGATTATGGCATCAAAGTGGAGGTTCCCGAGTTCAGTGGTGAAAAAGGGCCTGAGGAATTTCTTGACTGGCTTACCAAAGTGGAGAGAATTTTTGCGTATAAGTCTCTTCCAGACGTGAAGAAGTGTGAACTCATCATCACCAAGTTTATTGGGTATGCATGTTCATGGTGGGATGATGTACTACATGCAAGGTTTGTCAGAAGACTTGGACCCGTTATCAATTGGGAAGTCATGAAGCAGATCCTGACTGAAAAATTTGTTCCTCTTAATTATGAAAAGGTAATGTTCCATAAATTACTTAACTTGCAACAAGGGAACAAAGATGTGGATTCTTACACCCTCGAATTCCACAAACTGTCTTCAAGGTGTCGGCTTCAGGAAACAGACCAACAACGGGTGATGCGATATATCAGTGGGTTAAGTACTGAGATTCGACTTGAGTTGGCTAACACTGATTTCAGGTTTGTTGATGTGGCAGCGGCACATGCCAAGACAGCTAAAGAGAAGTCCATTTATTGGAAGGGTATGCTCAAGACTTCTTCAGTTTATAGACCTCCACCGCGTATGGAGGAAAAGAAGCCTGAAGCTCGCAGAGTTGAAGAGAAAAGGTCAGAGTTCAACAAGGATAGTGTTGGGGTGAAGAATATCATATGCCATAGTTGTGGCGAGAAGGGTCACTATTCTAACAAGTGTCCCAACAGGACTCGTTCTGTGAACGTAGCAGAGAAGCAGCCGACAGAGAAGAGCGAAGATGAATCTCATTTATATCCTTATCCGCTCGAGGACGATGATATTGTCGATGATGAAGATGAGGATGTAGAAGCTCATTCAGCTAGCCTTTCATCCTTTTCGAATAGACTAGTTGATAAAGCTCCTCTCTTCAGACAGAAGGGGACTCTCCTGCACGGCTCCGACCCTATTGATGTTCATGTAGTTGTTGATACTGGGGCAGAAGCAAACTTCATATCTGCTGAATTTGTTCGAGTACACAACCTTCCACAAAAGCAGCTTTTCAAGAAGATTCATGTGCGAGGTTTTGGACCCACAGCTCGAGAAGAGGCCACTGCAGTTGTTCGAGTACATCTACAGTTTGGGCCACTACAGTACCATGTCACCTGCTTGGTCACCTCATTGGCGCACTGCGACATTCTTCTAGGGCGACCTTGGCAGCGACATGCAGGCATTCTCTATGATGGCGCACGGAACACTATAAAGGTGAAGCAAGGAGGTCGTATGTACTTAATGAGGCCACATGCATTATCAGACATGCCACGACGTCAACTGACTCCTGCTCCGGTGACACATCAACCTACTCTCCCTCCTCTTGGAGTTATGCTCCCTTCTGTTTCGAGATATGTGCCACCTCATTGGCGAATGATTTACAAGGGAATCTTAGGAGCACGACCTAACTCGACGGAGTCGAGTTCTTTTAAGACCGGGAGAGTTGATGCAAATTAATTACCAAAATAGGCTTGTTTTATTAGGAATAAGCCTAGGGTTGGGTTCCATACATGTTAGGCTTTTGATTCCATGTGTTTTGAGTGTAATAGACCACTTTTATGGGTCTAAAAATGGGGCTCTAAGATTGAGTACGGGATTACTAGTTAGTTTCCATTTTCATTAGTTTCCTTTCTAGTTGGGCTTGATTTGAGTTATATTTGTTTCCTTATGAGTCAAGTTATTAATTGAGTCAAGTCCTTAGTAGTTAGTTTCCTTTTTCAACTAGTTTCTAATTTCAGTTTTTAGTAGCTATTGTATTAGGAGAATATTTGGTTTCCTTTTTGAGGAACCTTCTATTTTGTAATTCCCTCCCCCATTAACATTATAAATAAAGAAGAGGAGGCTCCTAAAGGCCTAGATGATTTTGATAAAAAAATTAATGGTTGTTGCTATTGTCTTCTACATGGAGATTTGTCTTGTGTTTGATCAAGGCTGATGGAATTGGTGTTTGATCCAATTGACTTTCAGCGGTGTGAAGCACAAGAGGTCCTCTTCCTTAACTCATCTTCTTCTTCTCTCAACTACACAAAGTGTTATTGATCTGCTCAAGTTCTTACAGAGTATCCTGCAACATTGGGACTAGATTGACTTGTCAATCCTAGTTCTACATTACAGGGAGCCAATAAAGATGGAAGAAATCTGTGTTTTGAGAACCGGCCCAGCCAGTTGAATCAGTTTACCTGCCACTCAGTCTTAAACCGGTGGATTAGCTGTCAAAACCCATTATTGACGGAACCCAATTGACTTTTGTCAATTATTTGTCAAACCAGTGAACTGGGACAGTTCAACCATCATTTACCCATCAGTCAGTTGTCTTCTTACCACTGCATCACCCCTCCCCCAGGATCTTGCCACCCCTCCCCCAGGATCTTGCCAGTAAGAAACTTAAGTTAATATGCGCAGTTCAACCTGGTGATCAACCCATAGTTCTACCAGGTAACCCACCATCCACCACTCAAAACAGGTCAACGAACGAGCCAAGTTGCAAACAATAAGAAGACGGAAAAAAAGGAAATATTTTTGCCTTAATTATTACATAGGTAGTTTTACCTATTGTCAGCAGACAGAATCCCCAGCAAGACTAGATTAAGGATGACATCGAGTAGAGTTTGCTTTGTTTATCAGGTCGTATAAGTCTTGCACATTCCAGTGAGGTGATCAAACAACACTTTTATAATGCATCAGAATAGGTCAGTCATGTTGGCGATATCATAAAGCAAATACAACCTTTTTATCCCTGATCCCATTTTTTCAGTTCATTAGTTTTCATGAAAAAGGCAAAAAAAATTCAAACTTAAGAGAGCATCCATCAATGGGCAAAAGAACAATAGAAATCAATACAAATAATCATTATGAGCAAAAATGAGAAGCAGACATCCCAGTCCCTTCACCTTTTTCGTAGAAGGATTAGTGATATTCTAAGAAATTACCTTGGAACATTCCAATGCAAGTGTCATTTCTCTCCAGACATCCCCAAGACCATCATCTTCATCACTTTGATGATTGCTCTTCTTACTTATTGTATCACCCTGAACACCAATATATACACCTTGTTCTTTTCTGGAAACTTGTTCACCACCAGACCTTTCCTCTTCTCCTTTTGAAATGTTTTCCTCCCCATGTTCTCTTACCTGGAAATGAAGATAGGCATCCAAATCAACTTGAACTGCCATATTTTTTCTTAAATTAGCCGAAAAACATAATATAAAGCAATATTGTTTAGGTTTAAAAATTGTCTCTGGCATATGGTGCAAATAGTGATCACATAAAAAGGCCATTGTTCCTAAGTGAAGCGGTACAAGTATGCCTGTGTTCCACAATATTGTGACTAGTCGTAAATTTACAGGCATCAAACAGAAATGGACCAAAATAATAATGAGTATAATTCAAAAGGGAAACAACAAAGTGATCATATTAATCTCTTGAGTTTAGAAGAATACGCTGAAGAAAAACTGATACAGAGAAAAACCTAATATGCATTATTACAAATAACAGGTAAGTTTGAACCTGTCAGTGAAAAATTATTTCTCTTTGTAGGATATCTTGGCTATGTCAACCATTAGTTTGGGCCTTGGTACACTACAAGAGAGAGATTGAGAGAGAGAAAAGGGTGGGAACCTTAAGCTGGAGGCAAATTTATCAAAGTTCAGAAAATGGGGGAAATCCCAAATGCTCAGTCTCCCATTTGAAGAATTATCTCTTCTGCTTTCATATATGTTAGGAGAAGAAAACCATGGTGGGAGAAATTAAACTCCTTCAAAATGAAAGAAAGAGCCAAAATTACTAAATGGAAAGAGAAATGGTAGATTAGAAAGTAAACATCCATTCCTCTTCACTCTGTAAAGGACAATGATTTTAAACTCATTTTAACTTGGCATCATTTTAACAATATCCGGAGAAATAAGTTACTCTTTGACAAATCAAATCAGTTTAAAGTACAGATACTCAGCATCCTTTTCTGTTCAGGTGCAAGTGTGTGAGAAGAGGATTGGCTGATCAGCCTAGTTAATATGGTTCTGAGCATGTCAGTAACTGCATTTGTAATTTCATCAGCACCTGATTTAAATCCTTTTCCACCCACTCAATGAGTTATACTTAGACATGCAAACAAACTTACACATAGATCATTGATTGGTTTTTCATCAACTGGCTTCCTCAAGACAACATGCTGATACCAATATGATAGGCTCTTATTTGCTTCTACAGCATCACTTTCATCCACTTTTGCATCCACCAGCTCACTATTTCCTTGTTGATACTGAACATCATGCAACAATGATTTGCTGTCAGCCATCACAGCTACTCCATTTTTCAGATCACCAATACCATTCTTTTGAGATCCTAATGGAATTTCTGAAGCATGTCTGGCCCTAATACTGTCTTCATCTTCTTCATCTGAATCAAGAATTACAATTGGCAGATCAGAATCACTCTGAAGGTCATTAAGTTGATTGGTTTGCTCATGCCCTACAGAACTAGAGCCACCAGGTACATGTCCCATACTTTCACCACCGTGTTCATGAAATGGTATTGAATCTTCGCACACAGGAACAGCGTTTTCCCTGCAGTCCTCCTCCAAATCAATAATATCACATGAGGCCGAAGCCAAGGCCGACTTGCAAACCACTCTAGGTCGGCCCTTAAAAAGACCACCAATATCTAAATCAGATCTCTGTAGAATAGGATATTTTGCAAGAAGAGGATTTAACAATTGCATCTTTCGAGCAAGAAGATCTTCGATATCTTTAGAAACACTTCCATATTTGCCACGGTCCAAACCTTCCAACCAATTGGGCAGAGCAAATGGATCAGAAACATCAACTTTTGAAGTCTTTTCATCCTTACATTTGGTTTCAGCATGCAACTTTGCCATCCAAGGCATGCCACTTGTATCTAATATTTTTGCTCTTTTTTTACCGCTGGAGTACGACTCTGTTTTCAAAATAAGAAAGCAATTGTAAGACATGCCCAAATGCATGCAAAACATTAATACGGCTCACTGAAGTACATAGAAACTAGAAAAGGAAACTCGCTACTTTTTGTCTTTTAGGTAAAGGGGTCAAAGCGGGCACAAATTTGAGATAATCATGTCTATATAGCATAACCATTAACTATAGTTCCAATCTACGAAAATAAAGGCTATATTTTTAGAACTACAATAACTATAGAGGCGGAGAGCTAATGAATCATGCTATGAAATTACGAGAGAAGGTTATTAAAGCCCACTTGAGAAGAAAAACTAATATATATAGGAACCAATCTGGTTTTATGCTAGATAGATCCATAACAGAAGCTATTTACTTACTCAGGAGGCTAATGGAAAGGTTTAAAACTTGCAGGAGGCTAAAATAACCATAGGAGAAGTAATGACGAAAGACATGCATAGTTTAGGTCTTGTCCCAAATTTGACCTCGGATAGAGTTGATTGGAGGGCAAGGATCCATGAAACCGACCCCATTTAGGTGGGTTGTTGTTGTTGTGCTCTTCTCCTTTTACTTTATCTATTCCTTTTCTGTCTTTGCATGGATCCATTTGCCCAACTCCATTAAGTTGATAGAAGACTGAGTTGTTGTTGTTGTATGGAAAAAGTATAGCATAATCATTAAAAAAAAAAAATTTAGAAACATAGGAAAGATGGATTATATCTTCAAGTATAGAAGCCTAATATTTACCAGCAGGACTGCACTGCTCTAACATTCCAAAAAATGGGTTCGGAGCCTTAGAAGTCTGATCTTGTAGCCGTGCCTCGCTAACTGCGCTGCGAGACCGTTTTTCACCCATTTATCGCTGAAGAAATCATCAATAAACAGAAATTAAACAGAGGAACTCTAACATTCAGCATTAATATAACCTGATAAAACAAATTTAAATACCACCAGTCCACTTTAACCTTCTCGAACCTGTGCAAAATTTTGTGGGGTGGGGAGGGGGGGCATGGGCAGACGGGGACAATATTTAAAACACACAACAACAAAAACTAGTCAATAATTTAATCGGAGCATCCATGGACTATAGAAAATACCACCAGTCCACTTTAACCTTCGTAAACCTGCGTCAAAATAGGGGGAGAAGCGCAGAACCATCTTAAAAACACACACACACAAAAACTAGTCAATAATTTAACCAGATCATCCATGAACTATAGAAGTTCATAGGTCCAATGTCTAAATCAATTTCTCGATTCTGTGCGAAAAAATAACAGAGGGAGTGGGGGAGTCGAAAGAGCTAAAGAAAGCAAGTAAAGCCTTATAAAAGTTGCAGACGAACTCTTCAACTCAAAATTGGGGGGAGGGGGAAGACTGAATAAAAGCGCTAACAGGAGAATGGAATAAGCAAGAAATTAAGCGTGACCCAGATGCATTACTTCAAGCTAGAAATGGATGGTTCTAAACATTTCGTGAATCATAAATTTGCTTAGAAATTATACAGGAAGAATGGGGAAAACAAGTACACCGAAAAGAATAAGAAGATTAAGAGGAGAAGACAACCCACGGAGGCGTACGCCTTCACAGTACAGAAAGCCAAAGATAATCTGTTAAGTATTGACCCCTCTCTGTCTCGGTCTCTCTCTCTCTCTCTCTCTCTAATTGACCTTTGAGCCTTACTGCATGAAGCTATAACTATATGCCTCTGTAGAATGTGTGACGAAACGAACACACACACTCGGACATTCTTGATTTTTCACTAGCTGCCGCTGCCTCTGCAACTTTACGAGGCTGCGACTGAAGAGTGGAAGACGAAGAAAGGAGGGAAACCGAAGAGTTAAGGAAGCGCTTGCCTGTCAACGTGGGCCCCGGAGGGAAAACACGTCTCCGCTGCTCACCACTACCATATTGCCAGTTTGCAACATCTCATGCTGAATGGATCGGGAGTCGGGCCCACCTCCGTATACCCGTACTGAGTTCTGACATGATCGCCCGTCGCTCCCGACGCCGGACGACGGTGGATGAAATTTTGCTGCAACCTGGGATCGCAGCGAAAAAGAGAGAATCTCAAAGGGTAATTTGAAAAATACGAAAATTTATAAATATTAGTGAACGATGGAAAGTTAATTATTTCATACCTTTGGGAATTTTTTTCCGGAGGGGAGAATGTGGGCTGTAAATGGATACGGGGCGACGCTGCCTTTTGACAAACCTCTCCCATCAAAAAATAAGAACGAAAGTTGTTTTTTAATTTATTTTATTTTTATGTAAAATAAAATATTTTTTTAATTATTAATAATTGGCTAATCAATATTAACATCTTTTATTTATATTACAATAAGATTATGATTGTTATTGTTATTGTTGTTATATTAATAATTGGCTAATCACTCTCATTTTTCTGGTTTGACATATGAGATGTGCTTATCTTTTCCTACACCTATGCAATTTAAATATTGGTCCTCCTCATTATGCCTAGTGAATTAATTAATTTCCTCACATTCTCCTACAAAATAATTGATTGACAAAGTTGTGTTGAGTTTAGAGAGAGAGAACTTTGTCGGGAATGAGTGACAATAAAGAAAATCTACAACAAGTTGTAAGGATGGGAGACCTTGGTGATAAAAGTGCATGACACAGGGAAGGTAGGGATAGGGGGTACATCAGGGGATGGGTGTCATGGGGAGAGAGAGAGAATATGAGGGTGAGGGTGAGGGGGAGGGGGAGGGAGATGCATAAGGAGAAGAGAGATGAAGTCGTAGTCAGAAAGGAAGGAGAAAATGAATCGAAGGGAAGTGAGAAGAAGATGCAAATGGAGGATAAGGCGAGTGAGGGAAGACAAGTCAGAACTAGGGAGGAAAGGGGAAAGGGAATTGGTGTAATGATTTATTCAAGGCTCTGTTAAGCTTTTCTAATAAGTACCTAACCCCAAGGGGTTGGAAAGCTCCATTTCCCTACCCAAATCTAGCAATGGTTTTCAAGTTATCACGCTCTTATGAAATGAGAAGACCAAATATGACCCATATCGAAAAAGGGCCATATGTGTACCATTGAAGAGTGCACTTGATTATGCCTCAAATAATGCAATTCATGAGGTAAGGTATCACTTGTACTTGTTTGATGGGGAAAAATAGAAAATGTAAAAAAATGTACAAATGGGGTGGAGAACTTTTTGGACAAGGTCATTTAACATAATAATTATTTTTTTACTAATGTGGCAATTAATTTTATAACTACCCAAGGGACTTTACTCACGGGGGGATGATAGGAAATGAGGGGGGAATGCGTGTGACAAGAGTTGATCCATAAATCACAAACCTGGTGCCTGCTCTAATAGTAAAAGCTACAATCAGTGCGATATGCACTGGATTCACAATTGTTTCCATATTGTTCACTTTCAAAGTTCATGGAAAAACTATTTCACGTCTATCTCTCTCCTCTTCCTATTTCCCTTTTTTTTTTTTTACCTTAGAATTTCAGCTCACTTTCCTTACCTATTAAAAATTATATATTTCATTATTTCATTATTTTCTTATTTTTATTTTCATTTTCAATTAAATTCACAATATGTGAAATCCACCATCACAAATTTATCTTATTTTTATCTATTTAACGGCAAAGTCTCACTAAACAACCACATCAGCATTTATTATTATTCATCAATTGATATGACATCACACTTTTTTTCTCACCCCTGTCACTATCATGAAAAAAATAAAAGAAAATTGCATTGCCACCCCCTGAACTTTGGTATTTAATCAATGCCATCCTTTGCACTTTTCAAAATAACAAATACATCATCTATTGATTTAATAAATATCAAATTCACCCATGCCGTTAGTCATATCTGTTAAGTGATGGAATATATGTTAGTATTTTGTTCAATGCCTAAAACACCCACACTCAATGTGAGTTGACTATCTTACACTCACCCCTAATGAAATACCATCTTCTTCGATTTCATGCCTTGGCCAATCACTAGGGCTTTGTACTGTAACGTTTTAAAAAATGGATTATGATGTTTTTTTATTTTTTTTGAAACAGAAATGAGTTAAAACCTATATGGGAAGTCTGATTCAATTTATTGTTTTTTTGAAATGAACTAGAGTCTTATGAGAATTTTGAATCATTTTTTTGAAGCATGAAATACTTGTTTTTCACTTTCAGAATTGATAATGAGCAAAGGGTGCCGAAACATATGTAGCACTTATACGAAGGGTAAATGGGAAAATTACCCTAAAAACATAACAAAAGTCATATTTCAAGTTATTGTATTGTAAAACCCTAACCCCACTGCCCTTGGAGAACATCTAGAGAAGAGAAGAGGAGAGAAGAAGAGGCGAGAAGCAGAGCTGAAACGATGAGCAGAGTTGTCACCATCTTCGATCTGCCATCCATTCGCGAGGTGGGATGCGTTCGTTCTCTATCTCTCTCTCTCTCCCTTTCTCTTTCTCGTTCTCTTTCTCTTTCTCTCACTCTCGTTCCATTTATTTCTTGATCTCTTCTCCCTCTTCCTCTGTGCCTTCATCTCTGAAAAATCTAAACTTTTTCACTCTCTGTGGGCCTTCTTCTCCTTCAACAGCACTGTTCTTAACATCTGGACTATTGGAAAATTTGGAATCACTCCTCGTTCTGGGTATGTTATTGATTTATTTCTGCTACTTTTTTGAAGAGCTTCTCCCTCATATGTTTCTTTGACGTATTTGCAGGGGAAGCGGGGTATTGAGAAACAGCCTTTTCAACTTCCTGATTTCATTGCTGCCACTGGGATTGAAAAACTAAGACAGGTGAGCAGATATGAGTGAAAATTGCCGATTTTCATTGGAATAATTTGCATCTAGATGTTCTTCCCAAACTAACTTTTCTGGGTAATTGAGAGTTATCTGTTGGATTCTTCTAAGTTTCTACATCTTAGGGTGATTTTGACATATATGATTCACCTTTGATGGGAACAGGGATAACATGTAACAAGTTTAGTTGAAATCACCAAAATCTAAACTGAAATCACCGAATTATTTTGGTTTTGGCCATTATTTACCTCAAGACTTTTACATTAATTTGATTCCTTGGTTCTCTCTTTTTTACTGAAAGGGATAAGGTCATATATGTAGCATTGTGGTAGAAGTCCTTTTGAAGTGGCAATATCCTTCTGTAGTTACATTAATCCATGAGTAACCTCAGCCGAAAATGCTGTGAAATACATAGTAAATTTTCTGCTGCCATATTGGTTAGCCTGACAAGGAAATAATATAGATTCATGCTACAATAATTAGTGTGGGACCATCCTCTGGCTTTTATTCTTACCATTACGTGAAGGTTTAGCACAATCACTGACTTTAGTTGCATCAGTTGCATTTGCTTCTCCCTTTGCAACTAAATCTTTTTTCTTGAAACTTCTTTCATCTTTCTGGACAAGTTTTCCTCACTCTTCGTTTTTCATATGGTGCGATCATAAAATCACTTCTGAATAGGCATATAACATATTTCTAATTTATTACTGGAGTGAATTGAAGTGAAGTTTCCCAAAATAGCCATTTGTTGCTACTATATATGCCTGAAAATTTCATGTTCCTGCTAGTGTTCTTGTGAATGCCACTGGTTCATTGTAGTACAGCCCAATATGTATTCAAAACCTCATTTGAAGGCCTTTGAAAGCCCTGTGTGAGTAAGGTCATAGGGGTTTCATAGATTAAGGGTTAGGGTGCCTTGGTGAAAATCAGCGTTTTCAATTTGGATTTTAAATTCATGTTCTTTTTTTTTTTTTGGTAAAATAGTGAGAAAATGTCAACTTCAAAACAAGCAGTTAATGAGACTGCAAAATGGAGCCAAGCAAATGTAGACCAACAATCTGCATCAATGGTTGTTGAAATCTTTGCCAACGTGTGATCTATGTGGGGAACATGGAAAGAAGATCAATGAAAGTTTTGGAAAGGGTTTCATGGAGACCATTGTGGTTGGTTCTATAGAGAAATTTGAAATTATGGTTTTGGAGGGGATGAGAATTCGAATGGGTAGAAAAGAAAAAGCTAAGAAGGGGATTTGGGAGAAGAGAGATGGGAAGAGATTAAAGGAATGTGTTGTAGTTGTGATGCTAATACAAATAAGAGATGCAAAGAAAAGGAATGAAGCTTTTGGGGAGATCATGATTGGACTAGTTGAAGCATCTATTAGGCAGGCAGAAGGAAGTGGGATTTTCATTGAAGGGGTCCACCTTGCAGGGTGGTTGGGTTGTGGATTTAAGGAGGATAAGAGGAGAGATTTCAAGGGTGGAGAGGACTATCTGTGAAATGTATCTGTAAAGGGTTGTGAAGGGAGATGCAATACTTTGAGCCACTGGGACTGTGTGAGGAACCCTGATGTTGCTTTTGCTTCTTGAAAATAGCAAAATAATTGGCTTGGATTTCTTGTGTTGTTTCTCTCGGCTTTCTCAAAATTGATTTATTACTTTCTTTCATAAATCCAATACCATTCCAGAATTGATATATAGTAAGTGCAGTTAGTCGATCTTTTCATTTAAACATGTCAGCTTAGGACAAGTATCAAACACATGGTGACCATTGATTCATTAACTCATGGCATCCTTTGTTTGGGGGTGGCAAACGGTCGGTTCTCGGTTGGTCACGTTTTGATCGGGCTGCATCAGTTTTATACATATACAAAAACAGCAAAACCAAGGAATAGGGTGATGAAAATGGAAAATCCAAGAGCAATTGTTACAATCTAACATAGTATAACCTCCCATGGTTAACACAGTTCCAAGTAAGAACGTACCTAGAAAGGCAGCACTAACCAAGTTGCACTTTTCTCCTTGCAGACAGTGAATAAATGCTTGGCAACAATGGAGAAACACGGCCGCAGCGCAACAACAGTCGGCCAAATAGAAATGAAGAGTGTTTGGCGACAATGGAGAAACACAGCCGCGGCGCAACAACAATCGGCCAAATAGAAACGAAGAGGAAGGAGACTAGGAGAAGGCCGAAGGATAGATGGTTAGGGTATTTGACTTTATGTTTTTTACGTTTTTACTCTTTAATTAATTAATTTGGAGAGGGGGTGTTTAAAATAGGCATTCTACACTCATTAAAGGGTCGGGTCAGGTCAGTGCACAATAGGGCGGTCTTGATCGGGCATCCAACGGTCCAAGTAGTAGAACTGAAACCGACTATTTGTAAACGGGTTTGGCTCAAGCCCGACACGTTTGATAAATGGTCCGGGTCTGACCGAGCCGGTCTATAAATGGTCGGTTCTGATCGGTTTAGTCAGGTCGGTCTTAGGTTTGACACCCCTACGTATGTCTGAGGGTAGGGGTGCACATGAACGTACCTTTCGTCGAACAAGATGTGTAGTCGCGAACCTTCGTTGAAGGCAAGGGGTGTATACGATGTACGCCGGAGGCTACATAACCAATAGTTGTAGGTTTTGGCTATCCAAATAGCAACTTGTTGACTACGGATTCGAGCCATAGCACATGGTTTCATAAAATCCTTACGATTTTCCCGATCTAAATCGAGTAGGTTTTACAGAGAGAAGATTTGCTCAGCATGTTTCTATTCGATACGGATAGGAGAAGAACCCGACTCGGTATTGTTTAAAAAAAGAGGACAGCAGACCAGTCAAGATGTACTGATCAACCCCTTCTTTGCGCCAAAGATCTTACCATTTCGAAGGACTGGAGTTACATCTCTTTTCCATTTCCATTCAAGAGTTCTTTTTTATGTGTTTCCACGCCCCTTTGAGACCTCGAAAAGTGGACAAATTCCTTTTTCTTACTTAGGAACAATACAAGATTCGTCACTACACAAAGGTAATGTACCCCACCATTAGCTACTTCATTTATGAAATTTTCATAGTAAAATAGAAATACATGTCCTACCGAGACAGAATTTGTAACTTGCTATCCTCTTGCCTAGCAGGCAAAGATTTACCATGTGCACCCCTCCCAATGGTTTTTTGAACACGTTGCGCTTCATCAAAATTTTTTATTTTTTTAACCTCTTATTTATTTATTTTTTGAACACATTGCTCTTCACCAAAAAACCAAAAAGAACATGTCGCTCGACCCGTATCGTGTTTTATGGTTTTAGGGTTTTAACACTCATCAGTGTTTAGTATTCAACCATTCTCCATATTCATAGCAGGGTCGAGGACTCGAGCAATTGAGAGAGACGGGGAGTTACGACCAGCCACCGCTGCAGCGTGCAATCCAGCAACTCAGGTAACGCCTTGCTACTCAATACTCTGTTTATATCCTCCTGTGAGTGATCCAAATGTCTGGGACCAGTCGCCTACGTCTGAGAAATAGATTGCAGTATATGGATCTGTCTGTGGACTTATTTAGGTAGCATGTTCTCAACCCATTATATTTTCAGTAGCTCAGTCGCAGTTTTTGTTGTTTTCCTCCATGGGGAATGGGTTCTAGAGATTTATCTTTCTTTGGTTCTTGACATAACTCAGAGCTCTTGAAATTGTAATTCAGTTGAATTGGAGAAACATTCAAAACCTTGTAAAATATGAAGAAGCAGATGTCAAAATATTATTCTGGTTTTTGCTCGTATTAACTTTTTTATAGAACTAAGAAGCTTAGTGGATTCAACATCAATTAGAAAGAAATTATTCCTTGGCCTTTCAAGTGAGTGGATTTGATCTATTGAATTTCAGGGTTTTAGTGATGAAACCAGATGAATTTTCATTTGAATAACATTTTGACACATTAGTTAATGGACATATGCTATTTTTTCCCTACTAAGATATGCAGACTTAGTTTGGAGGATGCCGCAATGTGGGTTCAAGAAAGATGTATGTGGATATAGTTATACAGAACGTTATCTTGAGATTTGTGTTGCTGATATCATACTTTCAATCTCATGTGGATGTTCTTGGTTATCCAAAACATTATAAGTATGTGACTTGATGTTCACAAATTTTGCTATCCTTTTATTCTTTTCCTTTCCCTTATTTATATTCTTTGGATTACTATAGAATTTGGTTTCATGAAATTAAGTGAGAATATTATGTGATCGAGATTCCATGATTTATTGCACTGTAGAGTGTAGAGTTGTATAAGGTGTAGGAATCAGTCTGTCTTGGCCCACACTAAATGGATCAGAGCCATTGATTGATAATGTTAAACATGTTTGACAAATATGAAAAGTAAAATCTGATTTTTTTTCCTCTACTTATTTTTGGTAAACAAATAATTCCCAAATCAAAACTCAAATTTTATTTTTCCTGCTATTTTGATCAAATTCTTAAATTAAAAAAATGAATTCCTCCAAATAATTCACCATTTGAATAATTCTCAAATCCGAATTTGCTAACTATGCTCGAGAATTGCAGTTAGAGTAGTCCAACTTAAAACTTGACATTCTGAGAGCTTCCATCAATGCCGAAGAGAAATCAACAGCAGCACCAACAGCCGTTGTATGCTGATGACTCCTCTGTCTCCTCCAAGAAGAGATCACGAGCACCTAAGCAACACCAAACAGAAGACAAGGTCATATTTCCTTCATCTCTCTCTCTCTCTCTCTATATATATATTTCTCATTTGCATTTTTTTCTTGATCAGATGATTTCGACTGGAATGAGCTCCAAAATTTTGAAAGAGGCCTTAATTCAGCAAAAGGAGATTCAAGATGAAGCTGAGGGACAAAACCCCAACTCTTCTTTCTTTGCAATTACTGAAGAACCAAATGCTACTGCTGATGGCGGTGAAGAAGAGGATATCGATGCCTTCAATGGTTTTTCTGAAACTCTTAGCCTCTACGATGGCTATGCAGATGAAGTATGTATAATTATAAATTCCTCTCTCTCTCTCTATGTGGTGTTGTTGTTGTTCCGTGTGTTTGTAATTAGGTTTTACAATCTGTTTTGTATTTCTTTTTTGTTTGCTTCCATTATACAGGAGGAGATTGATGAGGAGGAGGAGAAAGTTTTGGAAGCTTTTATGTCAAAGAACACTGGCCCACAACAGACGTTGGCGGACCTCATTTTAAAGAAAATCAAAGAAAAAGGCACAGAGGTTTCTTCAGGTAAGCTTTTATTTTTATTTTTTTCTGGTTACAATTTTTCTCTTATTTGTTTTTATGTTTGTGTTGATCTTAAAGTACAACTTTGAGTTTTTTTTTTTTTTTTTATTATTATTAATTTTTTTTATTTTTTAACTCATTGCTCCAGATGTCCTACATTAAAGGGGATAGGGAATTTTGAAGTGAATGGTTGGTGCTTGTTTATGTCTATTATCGAATTTCAGTGTGGATCGGAATAAAAATATTGGTCTTATGTGGACATATAATTTCTTTTGCCACCTTTCTTGTTGTCGGGGAAGATTGTGGGACTCCATGGGGTTAAAATTTTTTGAGGACAATGGCTTTGCATGCTAACACTAGTATTGGGGGGGGGGGCAGAGTGAATTGGAAGATTTGGTTGTAAACAAATTGTGCTTGGGAGGTCTAACCATAAAAGGAATAACCTTGTAGGATAGAAACAATTGCACAAAATCAACATTAATTTGAAAGTTCGGTATTAGAATTCGGAGAAAGCACAAATATAGCTTGCATGGGGTAGTAAACTTATTGGTTTTTGGAAGTTAAATGGAGGTGAGCTATGATGTTAGGTAAAGGGAAGAGATTGTGGATCAATTCTCTCCTTTGGTATGGGGAAAGGAGTTGTGAGTTTATTACATTGTCAATGACTGAGTACTTCACAATAGGTGCAGTAAAGCTGGGAATATGATGAGAATCCAACATTTGGACGAATTTTACAGGTTGGACAAACATATTTTTGAATATTTCTCCTTTTGGTACTTAAAGGCATTAAGCGATTGAATCGAGGTCCATGTGTGAATATGGAGCAAATTTCCGGCTACTAGAAGCAAAACATTTTTATTTTATTTATATAAAAAAATTAGATTTTTTCCATATCAAAATTCTTGCAGCCAAATGCCTTCCAGACACCCCAAAATCTAATTTATAAAGTTATTGTCTCAGGAGGTTTTTATCAATTATATGAATTGTTATATAGTGCTACAATTGTAAATTGTTTTTTTTTGGGTTGCTTATTTGAGGCCATGTGCCCCTCCTGTATCTGAATTTGTGAACTGATTAGTTTTTTTTTTTTTTTTTTTTTTTGTGATTGTTTACAGAAGCACAACCCCTTCCTAAACTGAACCAGACCATCATAGATTTATACAAGGGGTACTTCACCCACTCACATTATCATTATCTATTGTGCTTTTTAATTTTTAATTTTTTTTATTTGGACCAGATTTCCTATTAGTGCTTATCAAGATGTTTTTGCTAACATAACTTGCAGTGTTGGCAAACTGCTTGGTAGATACACAACTGGTAAAGTGCCAAAGGCATTCAAACACATCCCCTCAATGGAGCTTTGGGAGGATGTACTATACTTGACAGAACCTGAGAATTGGTCACCAAATGCCGTGTATCAAGCCACAAGAATCTTCTCTTCCAATTTGGGTGTGAGGAAGGCCCAGCGCTTCTACAAGCTTGTCTTGCTCCCAAGGATTAGAGAAGACATGCGGAAGAATAAGAGGCTCCATTTTGCATTATATCAAGCTTTGAAGAAGTCACTTTACAAGCCAGCAGCCTTCTTCAAGGGTATTTTGTTTCCACTGTGTGAGGTATGTCAAAAACTTCTAACCAAGTTCAATTCAGTTTACCACTGTTCTGTTTTGCTCATGATGCAAGTATCTTTATTACTACCCTGTCTATTTTATTTGTCTTGGTATCTATAAATTATTTGGTATCATCTTTAAGACTATTATTTTGTGATGCATTGAGCTCATTGGATGAGTAGGAGTTGATCTAGCAACCTAGACGAATTTTTTTATTCACTCAGCTATCTTGGTTTTTCTTTTGGGAGTGAAAAATGAAAAAAAAGATGTGAAGAATTACCGAGATAACAATGATATCTGGATTTACATTATTTGAGAGGTCAGGTTATACATTTGCAATTTGTTTTCCTTTTGCCTGTCTCTTAGTTTAACGATTTTGAGAATTCTGTTGCTTGCATACTACAGGTTTTCTTCATTTTAGCGGTCATTTACTCTTTCAAACCATTTTTTCTTCATTCTCCCTACTTAATCCATAACTTAGTGAGCGATCCTTGTTCTTTGTCTTCTTTATACTCAGTAGGCCCGTTCCCCTAATGGCTATTTTGCTATTGTTTCTTCTGTCTCATTGTTCTATAACAATATTTTGTAGACTTGATCTAGCCATGATGTTTGTTATTCGCTTTTCAGTAATGTTTGAAAAGCCAATCAATGAGTCATAGTCGTCTTCTTTGAAAGCTTTTATCTGGTTTTTTGTGATACTAAGAATTATTTGATGTACAGTCAGGAACTTGCACTCTTAGGGAAGCTGTAGTTATTGGAAGCATTATTCAGAAGGTTTCTATTCCACCACTTCATTCAAGGTAATGCTCTTTTTGTGTTGGGCTTCACCTGTTTGATTATCTGCAGTGTATAGGGTATTGCCATTATCCTCGTTACAATCTCCATCAGTACCATAACAACCTTCATTGTTTGAGTTTTTTTGCCATAATTTGGTTGGTTGCACTTTACCTGTACCATTGTCCCAATCTAACTCAGTTTTCTTGATTGTTGCTCAGTGCTGGACTGCTGAAGCTTGCAGAGATGGATTATTGTGGCACAACTAGGTACTCAGACACAGAAGAAACTGTGATCCTTTCCTGTATTCAAACTAGTTTAGTGAGCCAAGTTTGATAGCTTGCAGGTTTAAGTTGTTCTGGGCCTCCAATGTTTTGTCTTTTGTTGTTAACATTTGATATGTTCTAGGTAATCAAATCAAGATTTAAGAACAAAATAATCACTGGACAGAATTGCAGTAATCCAGGTTAGGAAGCAAAAGGACAATGTAGAAAGTTATGAAATCACAGAATCTAACGGTTGGATGGGGCTGAAATTAGATTTGTTTAAGGCCGCATTTGGTAACACTTCGAAAAAGTATTTTCAGTGTTTCTTGCTCTGCGAGAACAAAAAAACACTGGAAAAGCATTTGGGAAGTCCAGTTAATTTTTCTGTTCTCCCAAAGTGAACCGGATGTATGAAAACATAAATACCAAAAAAAAAAAAAGATGCTTCTTTGTTCTGAAAATAAAACAGAAGAAATACAATCAAACTGTTCGTAGGGCTACAGACTGAAAGTTGTGATCCTCAACAGATGAGACCAAGGTCACCAAGCAGGTACTCTCCCATTTCTCTATCTCATTCAGCTTTCTTCTCTAATGCCATTGCCGGTTCGCTTTCGGCTTCACGTCGGGCTCCCCTCTCCCTCTCTCGCTCCATGCGTCCATCTCTCCCTCTGTCCCTCTCTCCATGTAAACTCTCCCACTCTTTCTCACGAGTTCATTGAAACAATAGGAAAGCATTTGAGAAAACCGAAATTTTCTCTCATTGGATTCTTTAAGCTGATCATCTGTCATAATTGACGGCATTTCAAGCTCTCTAGCCTCATCGATTATATGCTAGGCAATCTGTTTATCAATGCATCAGATTTTGTTTTGCTTGTTTTGTTGGGAAGTTTCTCGTTTCTTTGGTTGATTGCTTTTGTTTCTTGCCAATCTTGTTTCTTTCTGTGTTCTATCCCAAGTTCTACATTCCGAGTTCTGTAGAGGATTGTAGATTATGTGACAGGTGTAACTAGTTTATCTCTTCTTCTTTAGGTTGCCTTTAAATTGAGGGTTTTCGATAGATTCTGTGGTGAATATATATATATATATATATTTTTTTTTCACACTCCTTTCCTGATGATATTTGAAGGCACCATATAATGTTAAATGGTTGTTTTTTGGATTCAAGATGAACTTGACATTGTTCAACCTCATCTATCTATGTTGCGATCCAACCAGGTTATGTGGATGCATTTATTTCCAGATTCCATGGCTGGTAAATGTCCTTGATTGGGGGGATTCTATTCCCCGTAGAGGTTCAGGTAGTAGACAATATTGTGTTGGGAAACAGACCTCAAACTCCACAAGGAGATTTTTCTGCTATAAAATAGGAGAAATGTAATCCTTGTGAAAGCTACACCAAAAAGCAGTTTCAGGAAGCATTTTTTTACTTTCTCTAATGAATTTTTATTTTATTTTATTTATTTATTTTCTTTTTGTGCTGGAGTAGGGGGCGGGGTGAATGGAAAATTATATGAAAGAAAGAAACAGATACAACACTACTGCCAAGATGGCTGGCCAAGACAAAAGAAATAGTTTTTTTTTTTTTTTTTTCTCCTAATGAATCCTTTACTTGGTCGAAAAAAGAAAAAGTGGCTTGACAGTTTTTCCCTCTGTTAACCTGTTGCAGTTATTTTCTAAAGCTTTTTCTGGAAAAGAAGTATGCATTGCCCTACCGTGTACTTGATGCCGTCGTTGCTCATTTTATGAGATTTCTCTATGAAACAAGGATAATGCCTGTGATATGGCACCAGTCACTACTTGCATTTGTGCAAAGGTTAGGATTTTTCTGCATTTTCCTTTTGGGGTAAACCATTTCTGTGTTTGTTGCTCTTGGCATTAAAATGCAGCCTAAAATTTGGCTACCCACATTGATCTCCCCACCACTTCCCGGCATCAGGGGAGGGGGAATGAGAAAAAGGACATCTTTACGTCTCTCTCAACAAATACGTATTCGCATTATAGACTATCAGAGATAAGTGCACACACATGCCCAGCCAATTTGTTCCTATTTTGCATTCTACAAAACCATGGCAGGTTGGCCTACACCAACATAACTAATGTTTAAAACTTCTCAGAAATGCTAGTTTATGCACTGTATGGAAATTGTACGAGGAATAACCATGCTTAAAATATAACTTTTGCCCCCTTAGAGTTTCTATGATCATGTTTTCTTCCCATCAAACCAAGGATTTACAGCTTGGACTCGGATTGGATCGGTTGCTGCCCATCCTGATCCAATCCCAAGCCAAGCTGGCCAAGCTTTGGCTGCATGAGCTGATTCAATGGGTGATCCACACAATAGTATATGGTGAGATTCAAGTTGAGACTGGCCAATCCAATACTGGTTCCTGCATCTGTGCATCAATTGCAACTACTTACTGAAAGATTTATACAGGTACAAGAATGAACTTACAAAGGAAGACAAGGATAATCTGGACGGTCTACTTCAACACCAGAAACATTACTTGGTAAGTTCATCTGGACCTTTGGTATGAATCTTTCTGTGTCAGTATTTATATATTCTTTTTTGACCACCTTTGGTAGGTCACACCTGAAATCCGGAGGGAGCTTGCAAGTGGTCGTAACCGGGGGGAGAAAGAGGATGTTCTCATGTCAATTTATATCCTTTTTTAAATTAATTGGAATATATATATTTTTTTGGGGGGTGGGGTGCTTACATGAATATAACTATGAAGCTTTTCGGTATATTGTCCATTCATTGCTCTACAATTGAAGTTTTCAGTATGACCTATAATTTTTTCTATGTAGTTTGGTAGAAATGTGGGCCTGGTCTTGCAGCTCTATAACCATTTCTCCAGGACTTGACCATGCAGGGGCATTTGGAGAAAGAATCTAACTCACTAGTACCTAATGCTTTAGATACAAGTAAAAGATTCACCAGCCAAATTAGCAGATTGTGTTTCCATTCTAAGCTATTTCTCTGCTAGCTTCAAGATATATTATAGTTGCATATCTGACCGAACTGTGAACCAGAAAATAACTGTTTTCTCGAGTCTTAATGTCTTTTATTTGGTGGTTGAATGAGGTATACATGTGTCATTAGTGGAGAGCTCTGGACAATCCAGTCAGTGGGCTAAAGCATAAATGTTCAGATGGATTATTGGTGTGATGCAGATTTTCAGCAAGAAGAGAAGATGGACATACTACATGTTTGGTTCACTCTCTTGGGTCAGGTTATATGGGCAATGGGCTTAATATTTTTGAGTTTAGTGTTGTAGTGGGCCAATTCTATGAGCTCAAATATTAGGGATTTAGGTCATATGTAGGATTTAAGTAGTTTGTTTCTGATTTGTAGTATTTTAGAAGCTTTCTATTTTGTTTTCTGTAGAACTTTCTTGCTTGTGCATGAAGAGTTACTATTTTCTTGGAATGTTGCAAAGTAACAATACTACCCCATCGGGTTTGATAAAAACTCTATTGATTGTTATGTTGTTTTCCTCGTGTGAAGCAAGACTTCTGTGAGATGCAGAAAAACCCTAGTGAGAGACTAGTGGCGGCTGGTGAGTGGTGAGAATCTAGCAAGGCTCGAGTTAGGAGCTCTTGCCATATCCCTATCATCTATTGGTTTGTTTCTATCCTTTCAACTGAGTTCCTGCACGTCCAAGTAAGCAGTGAGAATGTTTTATTTAAATTAAAATTGACTGAAGGCTGACTGACGTTATAATCTGTGGTGCTACTGCTACATATCCATTTGAAGTATGAAGTTTCTGTTGCCTATAACTTACTGGCTGCAACTGAGGTATTGTTATCTCAACATCTGGAACTTGGAAATTGGTATGCTGAGATATTTTGGGTTCCTAGTTGATATTCATAACCTGCCTTTAACCCAAGTTGGGGCTTGATCTGCCCTGTGGGTTTGTAGGGTAGTAGGAAACTAGTGGTGGTTTCTGAATTCTGTTGGGTTGATGAACTGTGAATTCTGGCCATTAGTTTAAGTTGATTCTTACAGATTATGTTCTATATGATGAGTGGAGAATGTGATCTTTGTTTGATGCTGTTCTGCCTTGTGGTTGTGAAATTATAGCTTTGTTTCTAATTATGGAATGTAGTTTCTATTTTGATTCACTTGCCCATGTCTTTATAACAAGCCATTGGATTGGAATAAAACTTTTAAGGGTTTGAAGTACTAGGGAAGATCTAGTTTTGGTAGTAATTTGGGACTGATCTGAGTTCTAGATCAACTACTACTGGTTTGAGTTCCTTAGATTCTGCTTGTTGGTGGGATTCTGAAATCTACTATGGTGTTAGATTGAATTCGTTATGGTGCTAATCCAATTTGGTTGATGGTAAGGGGATCTCTTTGCTAGGAAGAGCCCTACATAGGTAGAATGTAGAATATTTCTTTGATCGGTATTTCAAGTACTAATTGAAACCAAATCAATGAAAACCATCTATGATGAATCCGTTTCTTTTCAGTGGAAACTATTTGAGAGGGACTGAGATGCTCCTTGACATATTATGCTTAATTCTGAAGGCACTGAAACAAAGAACTATCAAGGCTTGATTTATCATTGAACAAATTGTGTGAATGAATGATTTTAGATCCTTGACACAAGTTTACCATCACCTATTTCTGTAATCAATAAACCAATTGAAGAAGACAGGTTTGATTTGCCTGAGGTTCCAATGGAAGAGGATTGAATTTTGCTAGCGGCTGGTCTTTTAATGCATGCTTGGTAAGATGTTCCATGCGCTTCCATTATCACTGTTGTTTTTAATTTTTTGCCTGAACTTGGTGAATACCTTTTTCCAAATCGTGACTTGCCAAGTGTTTACTTTAATTTACTTCGTCTCAGGTTTTTTCTGGAAATGAAGGAGGGATGACAGAATTGAATATATTCTTCTTGGTCTTGAGATAAAATCAGGATCTTCTGTGGTTTCAGCTCTACTAAGTTTTTGCTAAGCGGAGTCAAGTTTTTTTTAAAGGGGTTGTGTGCTATTTAATTATTGATTATTGAAAATGGCAATCCATTCTGAATCTCCATCAAAAGGAAAGGATCTATGCCAATTGTCACACAGCTCCTGATTCTGTGGGACTTGCAGCGTCATTCTTCAGGTGATGCAGGATCAATATAGGCCTTTGTCAAGCCACTAAAATTTTGTAGTTTACCTCAAATGTTTCTGTTTTGGGATATCAGCTGATTTTTTTGTTGGTTTTAAGAAACATTTTGTAGAACGCTTAGGAACTTGTCTTATTGATGGGTTTAGTAGCACTTTGTGTAGAACAGATCTTATTGATGATGTTATTCTTGCAGCAAATGAAGTTCATTTATTTCTTGCCCTGTTGTAGCTCTGGTGGGGCTTTATTCTATTGATAGTGAAAACCAACCCTCTCCCAACTTATTTACCAGCCTAAGGGGGATGACTGCCAGGCTGTGGCCCCTGAACCAGCACGGGCCAATGAGAACGCACATGAGGCCATCAAATATGGGTGAAATAATTTATTTCAAGGGGAGTCAGGTAGTCATTTCGCCCTTCCTGTTTTTGGACGTAGGTTTTACACAGCTTGGTGTTCTATTCTATGATTCTATCCTTCTTCAAAGGCGCATGCCCTTAAATTTAAAATGTGGGTGGTAAAAAGACCATCTTGCCCCTGTTTAGTCCTGTGTTGGCTCAATGGCTACGTGATTAGGTAGTGATTGTCAACACTGCTACTATTTCATCTTTTTCCACCTATTTTTGCGTACCAAAACAAGCAGGTTGAAAAATAAAATAATTATGTTTCAATCTGGCTCAGATTGATGCTATCCAAGTTGAGAGGGATTAATTGAATAAATATGATCGACCCTTGTTGGAATACATTATTAAATCTAAAAAATTGGGGTTATCAGCTAAGAACTATTGTAGAGCAGTTTATGAATGTCTTTGCGAGGGACGTGATTTTACTAAAGATCATTTATGTGTTGGAGAGATCATTTCTTATTTTGGTGTCGAAGCAATTATAAAGCACATGCTGAAACAAGTGAAATCAAAGGACATTACTTGAATCTCACAACACGTACGTGTGAAGAAATGATCAAAAGGGCCGTATTTGCCAGAGAATGAGAGTTTCTATCATAATGCACGATAATTGGACAAGCATATTGATCACTTTTGTCATTATTTTTTAAGAAAATTACATTTTTTTTTTAACGATTTAACCCTTGAAACAATAATAATAATTAATCCAGATCGATCAGACATTAATACGATATGATCAATACGACTGATCCGAAACCGATACTGCGAACTGAATCCATCCATGCTCATTTCTCCCAGATTTGTCCATCGTGGTCGCGAGTCGGAACTCGTGTCTGCGGAGTACGTACGATAAGTCGCAACTTTCAGTAACATTCTAGAGGGCATAGGACAATCAGGATAACGTCCGGATGCTAGTATCGTTCAGTTTATCACAGTACCATGAGCTTGTGCTTGCGCTCCATCATCCTTCCTCCCTCAAGACCTAGGACAGCTCTTCAATGGAGTCCGAGATCAACAAAAGCCCCACTTTTTGCTCGGAGGGTCACATGGCAGAGACTTGGAGTTATTAGAGAAGAAGTTGAGACCGTTACTGTTGAGTCTCTCGAAACCCAACCAATCACCAGTGATTCCAGAGAAGAGATCCAGGAGGTAATCGATAATAATGGTTTTGCTGTCCTCGGAGAGCCGGAAAATATCCAAACTCCAACGGAACCGTCTCCCACTATAGACTATGAGAAGCGAAAAGATGATACAAGCTTTGAGGATAGATTCAAATTGCGGAACGGGCGAGAGGTCAGTTTTCGAATCTCTCTGTCTCCCTTTCTCTACCTGACACTTCACTTGGTATTTCGATGCTGTAGCCTGTACCTGTAGCATCTCATCTGAATTTTTCAGGTCTTTGAAGAAAAAGCTTATCTCGTTGGGGTTGAGCGGAAAGGTGATCAAGAGGATTTATTCAGTGTCGATGAATCACTCAAGGAGTTAGCCCAGCTCGCTGACACTGCTGGACTTCTTGTTGTTGGTTCTTCATCTCAGAAGTGAGTAAGAGGAATCCGCTGGTTACCCTTTTAATTCCATATCATAGAAAAACTTGACTTGGACATGCCATTTGGTTCGGTATTATCCATTTATGCTTGGTGTATATTACAATACTAGTTTATGTAAGCGACGGGATTATATAACACTGCTTACTGGTTCAAGCTCGATTAATATTTAATACACCCCAATTTCTTTGATTAGAAACTGATCCTCCAAAAATTTCAATCAATCCCTATATAAGGTTTTTTCACACGGATACAGTTAAGAAGATATAGTTAAAATATAGTTAAGTGCCATGATGGTTTTGGTTTTAGGTTTGCATTCTAAATCAAGGAAAGAATGGCAATTGAAAATTTTCTTTTCTTCTCCTCCACCCCCTCTTTGTATTCCACATATCAGATATTGGAAGATCAGAATTAGACAAACAGAAATGAATAGAAATACAAAAATCAAGAAAAGTGATACTTTGTGAATTTCTGAATCTTATACGGAAGATTTTGATAAAATGACCACTTTTAGCCTTCTTTATTCTTCTTAATCTTCTTACTATTCTACTACCAACATAGAGAAATAGAAGGTGAAAGGGCGAGGTGGTTTCATAACCCAAGTCCATTCGATTTGACATATAGTAAAGAGATAGAGAGAAAAAAATTGTATATGAATTGCTTTCTCAATAAAGTAAGTAAAATAAGGTTCTATTTGGATTGTATCTGGATTGCTTTCTGAATAAAATAAGTAAAATAAGGTTCCATTTGGATTGGGAGGAATGGTTGTTACATACAGAATTATAGAATTTTATACTAGTATAATTGTGCTAATTTAACCTCAAACAGAATTGTAAAATTTTAGCCTAATATAATAGTGCTATTTTAACCTCAGTTGTTACCCTTATTAAAGAGTGACCTTGTGTATCTAGAATTGAACTTGGTTTTAAGGCTGGGTTCAGTGTATGAACAGAAAGGTAGGAAGATGAGGTATCTTAAGAACACCAGATGGATATAGATAATCTGAACTATTATTGGATTTTTCCTTTTAATCTGTTGACTACCTCTCCCTATCATCTTCCTATGGATATTTGGAGTTTCTCTCTCTCAAAACTCAAAAGCTGCTTCAGTAAGCTTGGAGCTTTTAAAATAAAACAATTTTATGGGTTATGTGAAATGATTTCTTTTCTCTATTATATCAATCATTTTATTTCAAAATGCTAAAGGTTGCTTCATGCCTACATCATATGATATTAGTTCTTCTTCCTCTTCTTTCCCCTCCTTTGTTAGATTGATTGGTCATTATACTTGCGGTGCAGACTTGCTACTCCAAATCCAAGAACATACATTGGATCTGGTAAGGTTGCAGAAATCAAGAGTGCCATTCATGCCCTGGATGTTGAGACTGTAATATTTGATGATGAGCTTTCAGCAGGGTGAGATTCCACACAAATTTGTATATTTTTCATCCATTACTATATTACCTACCAATACCTAATTGACATATAAATTTTCATTGAAAGAATCTCAATTTTACTAATTTACTAGGAGAGAACATGGAAAACAAAAAGATTTTGTCAATGCATCTATCAGAAAAAATAATCTGTGTAACATGTGAACTTCAGAGAAGTTTGAGGGATAAAAAGGGTACCCAAACAGCAATCCACTCAACAAATGTTTGAGCTATCCTCGTTATTCCTCCCGTGCTAAAGGGTTTAGATGAATTCCCATTTTATTGAACTCAGTTTCTCTTTTAAGACGAGACAACTTTACTTTGCTAGATTTAATTGCCTGTGCTTCCTTACCTCTTGACTAATATTAGCAAATGTGCAGTCTTTAAATTAAATAGAATGCCTTGGGTTCATGTAAGTGTTGTAGATTTCTCCTGAAGAAAAGAATGGCATTAGGAAAAAAGTATAGGTAGGGTTTATTTTATGATGTGAATAAAAAGAAAAGGAAAGGTGGAGGTGATTCTTGAGGCAGAAAATGTCCCCTTGTTGGAGGAGCTAATATTAAGTTTGACACCTATGCAGCATTAGTTTATATGGCATCAATTGACGGAGTTTTTCGTGCTTTGGCTAAATGAAGATCTACACATGCTGACAAGTGAAGCGATGGTGACATCTTGCACGCAGTTTGAGACTTCATTGAGTTATATTATTGAGTTTGAAGTGAAATTTTGGCTGATTAGTATCTCTGTATTAGAACTTGATACTACTTTTGATTGTACGCTCATGTCTTAAAATATAGCATGATGTATTTATGACATGTATTATGCACATTTGAAACTAGGAGGTTGATTTGATCTTATTGGATATATCAATTCATAGGCAACTACGTAATTTGGAAAGGGCTTTTGGTGGAGATGTTCGAGTCTGTGACCGGACTGCCCTCATCCTGGATATCTTCAACCAGCGAGCTGCTACACATGAAGCGGCTTTACAGGCAAATCAGTCATCATACTTTTGACATAATTTAAGCATTAAATTACATATGGATATTGAGAGATGAGACTACATTTTCTTTAGGTTGCATTGGCACAAATGGAATACCAACTTCCACGACTGACAAAAATGTGGACTCACCTTGAGCGTCAAGCGGGAGGAAGAGTGAAGGGTATGGGTGAGAAACAGATTGAAGTGGACAAGCGTATCTTACGAACTCAAGTAAGTGGTGCATTTCAAGTTTAAAGAACTTCATTCATACCATCTGTGCAGCTTGAAACCTATTTGGATCCTTGTGCCTGTGGAAAACTTTCTGCATTCACTCTCCAAATCATTGCTTATGGATAGATTGTAGGAAAACAATTCCTCATCCAAAGAGAAAAAAATCTTACATGTTATAGCGATAGATATCATGAAATGTAATGCGTATATTTCTTGAAAAAATATTCCTTATGATGGATTTGCTCTTGCATAGTTTTCTGTAATGCTGTTACATGCCAGTATGAATGTTTTGTGAAAATATTTTTGCCTTTATACTGACATATTCTTTGTGGACAGATTGGTGCTCTGAAAAAAGAGTTAGAGTCTGTTCGAAAACATCGAAAACAGTATAGAAGCCGGCGTTTTTCTGTACCAGTTCCCGTAGTGTCTTTGGTAAGTAACAATATGGGTATTTCTTTTAGAAAAGTTCGAATGTGTTTCTTCTGGTTACTGAGCTCTGTAGACTTGGAATGCATTATAAAATGTCTCAGGTGGGGTATACAAATGCAGGAAAGAGTACACTCCTAAATAATTTGACTGGGGCTAATGTTCTTGCTGAGGATCGGTTATTTGCAACACTTGATCCAACTACAAGAAGGGTGCAGGTCAGTTAACATATTCAGAGAACCTCTTGAACTTCCAAATTCCTTTTTCTTTTAAATCTTATAAAGTGTACAATTACTATATATTCAACTCGAAGTAGAGGTCTCACTGGAGAAGGGTGTATTCTGTGTCAAAGAAATTTGTTGTGATTTCTTGAGCTATACTAACCTAGATGTTAACGTGTGTTAAACCTCTATGCTGAAAGTATCCCATCATTAAGAAGTTTTAATTAATTTCAGATATTGAACATAATGAATTATTGTTGACCAAATTTGTAAGGATTCAGAATATTCCATGCGATTTATTAGTAGGATGAATATTTTACACTTGACAGTTACTCTATAAACAATAACATGATATGCTTGCTTCCCTATGTGGTACAGACGAAAAACGGGAAGGAGTTCCTTCTAACAGATACTGTTGGATTCATCCAAAAGCTACCAACTACACTTGTGAGCTCTGTTTAATACAAATCCTATCGATGTTGTCTTTTTTCATGTGCTTTACAATCTCTCTCTCTCTCTCTCTCTCTCTCTCTCTCTCTCTGTGTAATAAATTTTGAAATTTGTTGCTTAGGTGTAGTGTTGATTGCTTCAGACTATAGTACCATACTTAGTGGCATGAAGCCATAAATATATTTCAAGTTTCTCTTGTATTCACAGGTGGCTGCTTTCAGAGCAACCCTAGAGGAAATATCAGAGTCTTCGCTTTTGGTCCATGTCGTGGATATCAGGTATAATTTGATCTCTGTGGATAGGATTGACTTGGGATGATCAATGTAATGCATTGGCTTATCATTTATCATCATATTCAGCCACCCACTAGCACAGCAACAGATAGATGCTGTTGAAAAAGTTCTGTCGGAACTGGATGTGGCATCAATTCCAAAGTTGAAGGTCTGGAACAAGGTACAAGTATATGTTTTTCTTGGCCATCTAGTACTGGGACTGGTTTAGTGGGGTATAAGTTGTTTCTCCTTTACTTTAGGGTTCTGTAATTGGATGCTTGATTATACCAACTGATGTCTTCTAGGGTGAATTTAATACATGGTGGGAATTGGGTCTGAATTTGTCCAAGCCAGAGGGTTGTTTTTCAGATGGATAGTTTGATTGCCATTCCACGCGGCTTAAAGCACTATGGATTTGTAGGTGCAGAAAGATTTATGTGTGTTTTAAACACTTTCCCCTTACATTCATTCCAATTCCATATTTGCGTGGCACACTTGCTGGAATGTTGATCCCCCAGTGTGATGGATTCTGCCAATGGTAGGATTTTGATGCTTGGTAGTCCACCTGTTCAGAGTATAATTGTTTTTCGTTATTGTTAGGAATGATTATTGAACATGTTTGTACTTAATAATGCCATACAACTTCCATTTGGTTTTGCGAGTGCGTGATAGTTATACTCCTGACAAGATGAATTAAGGTTGTTTCCGTTGTAGGTTGATAAGGTTGGTCATCCTCATCAAGTTAAGATGGAAGCAGAGCAAAGAGAGGATGTTATTTGCATTTCAGCATTAAATGGTGATGGGTTACAGGAATTTTGCAATGCAGTTCATGCAAAACTGAAGGTATGGAGTTGAATTTTCTGAATTTCTTTAGGGTGGTTAATTCCTGTTTTGACTCTTGATGTTAAGCGATGATTTTCCAATGACTTCCAAAATGTACTGTCCATGTAACAGGATTCTATGGTATGGGTAGAAGCTCTTGTCCCATTTGAAAAGGGAGAACTCCTCAATACCATACATCAGGTTGGAATGGTGGAAGGAACTGTGAGTATTACTCCTGGACCTCAATCTCTGTTGTGGATTATTTTAGCATCTGTTTATCAATGGTTCCAGGGTTTTAACCTCGGTTAGACTTATATGCTGGCTGCAAAGGTTCAATCCATGGTTCTATACTTGGGAAAAAAAAAAGAAAAAGAAAGATATTCCTGATCTATTTAGAGCGGGCAAGGTAAACCATAAACCCAGAAACAGTACTTCAGTTGTTTTCGGGAAGATTTACTATTGTCTGAAGAAGTAGGAGGAAAAAACTACTTTAAATATGTACAAACTCATTGGACAGACAACAGGATAAAAACTGAAGAAAAAAAAATTAATTGATTTGATGATGTAAAATGATGACTCAATCAGTTGTGAAGCCAAATAAATGGATGAGGAATGGAAAATTTATTTAATTATGTCTGCTTTAATTTAAGTTATGGACTTATGTTGAATGGAATGAAGGAAAAAAAATTTAAAATATTGTCCCTAGCAAACAAGTGATAAATTAAGCATATTAATTATCACTTAAAGTCAAAGGATGGAAAGAAATGATACTAGTAATGATTGTGTGGTTTCTATAAGATATACATTATACATCTTCTCTATCTCTTAAAACAGCAAATGCCCCCCCCCCCCCCCCCC
>NC_056566.1:14929196-14929581 GCF_013358625.1 Macadamia integrifolia
CCCCCCGGGGGCTCTTCTTCCAAAAAAAAAAAAAGAGAAAAATGTTCTAATCTTTGATGGCATAGTTCCTTTTGGAACCAATTCAACAGGATTGATTGCATTGATGCATTTGCTAGCTCTCTACAGCACAATATATATATATATATATATTTTTCATTTTGGTATGTGTGTGTTCGTAGTTTGTACCTTTCTCCCCTTAAACATTGTGATGTAGGACAGCCTGTGGTTTTGGATTTTTAAGGCTAAATTGCAGGGAAAGGTGGTGAGGAAAAGTGTAGAAGTAAATAATATTTAACTATAAGAAATGAAAGAAATTAGGGGAAGAATAACTAGTCAGATACTGTCATGGGTCTACCAAAAAAAAAAAAAGATACTGTCATGGGAG
>NC_056566.1:14931064-14943328 GCF_013358625.1 Macadamia integrifolia
TTTTTTTTTTTAATTTTAGTAAGATCATACTTGGGAGAGATTTGTGGAACATTAATATATTACCTTTGATTTTGGAGATGGTTTTAGCCACTGTTCTCTCGCATGCTTTACAGTGCATGGAGATTCTGAATTCCAACACAATTGCCTGTCATTGATGACTATTAGATAGGCCCTTTATAGAGCTAACTGCTAGATATAAGAAAAGAGATGGAAGATAAAGTGGAAAACAGAAATCAACTTTACCTTATCTTGGCCATCACTGTCATCTGCCATTAAAACTAAAACTAAAACTGCATGCAGGTGATATTTTGACCAACATCAGACAAAGAAGGGCCCCTCAACCCACCAATGGAGGATGGATACAATGGAGATTACAACACAAAGAGAACGATTTAGTAGTTTGATGATCTTGGTTAAAAATGGTTATATAGGAAACTGATTATGAACAAACAACCTAATGCTGGGAGGAAATAACAGATTGTAGGCCAAAGATGCATTCTCACTCCCCCACCCCCAAAACACCAAACTAATTTTTCAAAATTTTGTTTCTTAACTGACATTAGGAACTCCTCATTACTTTTGGTTTTTTGGAGTCATTACTTTTGTTTTTTTTATCCCCCCTTTAAAAAAAAAAAAAGAAAAAAAAAAAGAGCTTATTGAGAAAGTTTTCCTCAACCGTACGTAAAAAAAAATCGTGAATCTAGAGTCATTATTACTCTCACCGATAGGAGGAATTCATAAATGCCCCTTGCTTTTTTACCACCATTCATGGCTATTATTACCCATGGCGAGGAATATTTCATTCATCGTGGGTGGGTGAAAGAAAATTACTCCAAAAACCTTTTCATCGATCCATATCATCATTATGGTGGTTGACTCATTTTTTTACTGACATATGAAAGTGATGTGGTAAATTTGGATGTCGGATAATTAAGAAATGGTCTAAACTAGTCGCAATCAATTTCAACATCCTCTTTGTGTATATCTATGCATCTTCTCTTAATCTCATGCACCTTTTTGGTACTCTTGATTGCAGGGGCCCATTTTTTTAAGGGAAATTTCATTAAATGAAAACAAAAAGATTATGTAGGTCATGTAAGACCAAAATTAAGACCCTGATTCAAGGTTTTGTTTCAAGGTTTTAAACCCAGCTGGTAGTAGCTGAATCTAGTCAATGTAATGTCATGGAATTAGGAATCGAGTTTGGATTGGGATCATGAGTGGACAAGACCGATATCAATGCTGTCGATTTGACATTGATACCATATTGATACAGATCAACCCTATTGTGATACAGATCAACCCTATCGGCCGATCTCATGCTTTAAGCGCCCTTCCCAAAAAAATTTCAATACTATTTTTTCAATAATTTTTTGCGCTACTTGATTCATATCGAAATCAACACTGATCAATCCAGATGATTCATACCGATTCCCACCGATTCATGACAGTTTTCAACCGATTCTGACCGATTCGGAACGGTGATCGGCACTGAACAATTGATTAGCGATTCCGAGATTTGAGAATATGTAACTAAATTTTATCCCGACCTTCCTTTTTTATAATCAGAAAATGGAGAAATACAAAACTCAGAGGAAGTGCGTTGGGGGTTGAGAGAGAGAGAGAGAGAGAGAGAGAGAGAGAGAGAGAGAGAGTCGTTTTTTGGCGCCCTTTCTACGAAGTATTTGGTTGAACGGCCCTTCAGATTCTATCCTCTCCCTTCTATTTTCTGTTTTTCTTTTCCAATTAGATTTAAATTACTTCAGCCCTCTCAGTTGGCGTCTTAGTTGCAATTGGCGGCATCTCTCTCTTTTTCTCTTATCCGATTCCAAAGCTTGCTTCAATGGCGTCGGAGGAACGGCGTCTAGCAATCAAGGTACTCTCTTTCTCTCTCGTTCTTTTATTTCACTTCAATGGTCTTGTTTTCTCCTTAGAGCCATGTATCGAAGTATCAGAGAAGGCTTAATCGACCAAGTTTAAGAAGTTGAACCTTTACCGTGCAGAACGCGAAAGTACTAATGGTTGGGGCAGGCGGCATCGGTTGCGAGCTTCTCAAAACTCTCGCTCTATCTGGTTTCCGAGACATTCATATCGTGAGTTTGCTTCCGCTCCCTCTCGTTTTTTTTTTTTTTTTTTTTGGCCTTTTTGTTTGACTGGTTCTAGGGTTTTGTGAACGGATTTTTTTCTTCTTCATTGGCAGCATCGTTAGGGTGGGTTACGGAAATTTAGTGCTTTATTTATTATTATTGGTTATTCATGCTGACATAAATTTAGTGCTGGATGCTTAAATTATTAAGGATTCATGTGGGCTTTTTTCCTTCCACGCTACCACACTAGCACCAAGCAATTGTTCGTACATTTATAACATGTTTTGGAGTCTTCTCCGACTAAAATTTTACCTGTGATCCTTTACTTATGATTTATGATATCTAGCCGGTTTCATACTTAGGCTTCCAACTCGGTTGAAGCGCTTTCTGTATTCAAATCGTTATAAATATGCAAAGGGATGGGTAGTGGGACCGAATCACAGTGTTAATTTTTGAGGGAGAAAAAAATTTTTTTTGGGGGGGGGGTGGGAATTTTCCATTAGTATTTTCGTTCTGGTCTTTTAGATGAGCTAGCAAGTGGATGAACTTTCCAAATCGGGTGCTAGGATTGTTCTTTCACTCCCAAATTGCAGACTACATTCTTTCAAATGATCTAGAACCCTTTGTTGACATAGACATGGATGCCGCAATCCTACGCGAATGGCTGCAAGAGATTGAGAAGAACAAGAGGCTCCTCTAAAACTTGTGCTTTGACATTGCTATGACTGGCTTTGCTCATTGGGTTTCTCTTTGAAATCAAGGAAAAATGAAAAAAGCATAAGCAAGTGGATGATGACCTTTCCAAATTGGGTGCTAGGATGGTTCTTTCACTCCTAGATTGCAGACAACATTCTTTCAAGCGATCTAGAATCCACTGTTGACATAGACACAAATGCCTTAATCCTACACGAAATGTTGCAAGAGATTGATAAGAACAAGAGGCTCCTCTAAAACTTGTGCTTTGACATTGCTATGACTGGCTATGCTCATTGGGTTTCTCTTTGAAATCAAGGAAAAGACAAAAAGCAGAAGCAAAGAAAAAGCACAAAAAGCACCAAAAGCCATGATTCTCCTCATAAAATCGCGGACGGGCTGACACTTGTGCCACATGGAGTGATATGCTTTACAATATCGTTGATTCAACGAATGTGTCTTATAAATCGCTGCCCCAGTCGACTGAGGGTATTAATCAAATAGTTGCATTACCAGGATAAACATTTTCTCACCCCCCCGGTCAGATAATAAAAAGCATGACGCTCGCCAGGTGAGAGATTCACGACATCCCCTTGTTCTGTGTGAACGTCGTGTTACTTCAGTTTAAGCTTGAGACTTTGGTTGATTTTCCCTCATAAGTAAGGACAGCTGACCGTTGGTGGTAGAGAAAGTTCGAAAGCTAGGGGTAATTAGTGAAAGTAGCAATCACTCACGCAATTTGCTCGTTGAGTGTTGGACCCTCTTCAGCCCCCTTCTTCCCCAAAGCAGCACTCCTATATGCATCCAAAGCAGTATCCACATATACAAACACACAAGCATACCCATAGTCAGGCACGGCATATGCATCATCAAATGCAAAAGCAAGGAAGGATGGAAAGAGGTAGAAGCTTCCTCTTTTATTCAGCGAGTGAAGTCATCTACTCTGCCAAGGCAAGAATCAAAGACTACGGCTTACAAATCAACAACTGTAGCTTCAACTCAATACACTACAGCTTATTAGAACTCAACGAATTTCTCAACTAGAAGTCTCCTACTCATGTTTTAGCCTAGTTGCGTCAAGAGCCCAGGCCAAGGAGCTCTCTCGAACAGGGAAACTCAAAAGCCTAACACAAGGCTTGCTTGCTTTCCTCACCTCAAAACCATCAAACCACACACACACACACACCCTATATCCTAAGATTATATGGACTAAAATCCTGGTATACATTCCTATTTGAGAAACAAAGCCAAAACTTTTCCTTAAATGTGCATGAACTTTATTAGGATAGATAATATTCTTTCCAATTTCCTGGGCTTTATATTTGTCAGATACTTGGGATTATGCTATTTCTTCAATTCCATTTTATTTTAATTTTTGTTTTTAATGATGTGCAATTGTATGCTCACTTTCCTGAGATTTTTTTTTTTTTTGGGTGGAGGTGTCAGTGGACTCCAAAATAAGTCCTATGGATTCAAACTTGTAATTTATGGTGCTACTGCTAAATGTGACCGTTTTCCTCTTTTACACTTGTCGACTTGTGAAAGAATATGGTTCTCTTGTTACTGCCATATCTGATGCTCTCAATGAAGTATCTTTTAGACCTTTGAAGGGATATAGTAACCCCCATAATGTTTTGGGTTTCTTTGGCTGCTGCATACAGTTGTCAGTATAGGCTTAAGTTTTGTTATTGTTTAAAAAATTTGTTCCCCTCACTTTTGTTTATTCCCCTCACTTTTGTTTATTCCTACTTGCAGATTGACATGGATACAATTGAAGTGAGTAACTTAAATAGACAATTTTTGTTTAGAAAATCACATGTCGGGCAATCTAAAGCAAAAGTGAGTAACTTGAATTTGATAATTGCTTTTTGCGACCATATCATTGTCTGGTCCAGGTTGTTCTGCTCCACAGGTTCAATTTGATTTTTCTTTCTTTGGTTCTTTTCATAACACAGGTTGCTCGAGAAGCTGTCCTAAGATTTAGGCCTCACATAAATATTAAAGCCTACCATGCTAATGTCAAGGATCCCGAGTTCAATGTGGATTTCTTTAAGGAATTCAATGTTGTTTTGAATGGTCTTGATAACTTAGATGCAAGGAGACATGTGAATCGCCTTTGCTTGGCAGCTGAGGTCCCTTTAGTTGAAAGTGGAACAACTGGGTTTTTAGGGCAGGTGATGATGGTTCATATTGTATTTTGTGTTTCTAGTTCATCATTCTGCCCTCAACTCCTTTTGTTTATGGATTAATGATGAGGTTATATGCACCTTTCTTATTTTGCTTTTAGGAGAAATGAATAGTCGAAAAAAAGTATCAGTCTCACATTTACATTTAACAGATTCACTTGCAGACTTTTCAGTCATTGTGGCTACTATAAATTTCTTAGCGAATGTGTGAGATATGATCGGTATATAATGTGTTTTTATTAAAATTCTTCCTGTTGATGAATTATCATAGTTAACATACTCATTTATGGAAAAGCTTAAGTTCTTTATGCAGCCTTATTTTAAATAACTTACAGTTTTTTAATAACCGGGAGGATTGGTTGAGCTGGTGACCATGGTCTTGGGGCCCTTCAGTGGGTTGATTTGGCTGCCTGAGAAAACTCTTGCAAGATCAGAAGAAAATCTTGGATCTAAATTACTTCTTACAGTGTTCTTTTTTGGTTTTCATTTTACTATTTCAATTTTCACATATACCATCTGGTTTGTTGATCCATTATTAGGAAAACTTACAAGATAAACAACACTTATTTTGAGTTAGAGCAGAAGAGAGTCCTCTCACCTCCCTCATTTGTTTCTCTCTGATCTTCCTTTTAATACTCGAATTTGCACTTCTGTGGTCTAATTGTTCAAATGATGTTGTACCTCTTGTTGACATCCTAAGTTATCATGCTATGTTGATTTGACTGATTGGCTCTAATGATAATATTCTTTGTTTTCCAATGTAAGGAGTGCAGGTTACTGTCCATGTAAAAGGAAAAACCGAGTGCTATGAATGCCAGCCAAAACCCACTCCAAAAACATATCCTGTCTGCACAATTACTAGTACTCCATCAAAGGTATTCACTGGTGGAATGATCACATTGATTACTTGCGCTCTCCTTCATGATATTAGAAATTGCTTCTCTCTGTATTGAAGTGTTATATTAGGCAGCATTTTATGCCTGTTTACTGATTGCACATTCATCAAATAATGTGGGTGATCTATTTTTCATGCTGCAGTAGTCATTTGGATTTCTTACAATATTTATATTTGGTACTGCTTATTTAGATCTCGAAGTTCATCACTGAATAAAGAATAGATTCTTATTGTTAGTTTGATTGATGTTTTGCATGTAATTCTAGTGATAGATGAACATGGTTGTCTTTTTATCAATTCTACAGTTGAATTCCCACTTCCTTGTTCTTGTGGAGATTGTTAATATGCCATATCTTTTCTTTCTTTCCTTTTTTTTTTTTTTTGGGGGGGGGGGGTGTGGTTGTGCTACCCTGTTATTATGTCATATCAAATGATAATTTCTGGTTGAAGGAGATGACTTGCAGCCATATTTTGGTAATTTGGTTGATCATTAGTATATCACTATAATAACCTGCCAGCTTGTAGGTTAGATTTTATTTATTTATTATTTGCTCTGGCTGGTAGGCCAGACTTGAATACATGACAAAACTCCATAACCATTAGCAATATTCCTAATGGAATCTTCTGGCTTTTAGATGTAATGCTTCCTTATAGTTCTTACATAGTATTTTAATTATTTGGCTGATGTTGACGGTAACCTTCAGATGTTTGAGCTTTCTAGTTACTTCGCAACATGTCTTTGTTTTTGTTTATGTTTCTCCTTTCTATTCCTTGTACTGCCTTTGATCATCAATGCTGTTGTGTTTTCTGCTTTTGGCCTTTTCCTCCTATTTCTCTATTAGAGGGTAATTTTCTCATGATACATAGAATCTTTTGTCAATAATATAATCTTGGCAGGTAATCTGTGATTGGAGACTATTTAATGTGATTTATTTCCAGAACTGTTCAACGAGGGTTTGACATTGACATCATTGCTTGAAATTTGCAGTTTATCCACTGTATAGTCTGGGCAAAGGATTTGCTCTTTGCGAAGTTGTTTGGGGACAAGAATCTGGAGAATGATCTTTATGTGCGTTCTAATGATGCTTCTAGCTCATCAGAAAATGTTGAAGATGTCTTTGAACGAAGAGAAGGTGAAGATCATGAGAAGTATGGACGGAGAATATATGATCATGTCTTTGGACATAACATTGAAGCTGCTTTAGCAAAAGAAGAAACGTGGAAAACTAGAAATAGACCAAAGCCTATATATAGCAGGGATGTCCTGCCTGACAAGCTTGTTCAACAGAATGGGAATTTGAATAAGAACTCTACAGTTGATGACCCATTGTCAGTGTCTGCGATGACTTCTCTGGGTCTTAGGAATCCTCAGGATGTTTGGAGCCTAGTAGAAAACACAAAAATCTTCCTAGAGTCGCTGAAACTATTTCTAGGAAAAAGAGAGAAGGTTTGGCTTGATCACTATTTTTTCTTAATTTAGTATTTTTACTCAAATTTCTGCTTGTGCTTCACAATGTTTACTCTCTACATTCAGCACTGATATTGTCTTCTATGTTTTATTTCTAGGAAATTGGTAGCCTGATTTTTGATAAAGATGATCAGTTAGCTGTAGAATTTGTTACTGCAGCAGCAAATATTCGGGCGGATTCTTTTGGGATTTCTATGCATAGCCTCTTTGAAGCTAAAGGCATTGCTGGTAATATTGTTCATGCTGTTGCCACAACAAATGCTATTATTTCTGGCTTGATTGTGATTGAAGCAACCAAGGTTCTCCAAAATGATGTAAAGAACTATAGGTGTGGAATGAAACTTTTGCTCCTCATTGAAGAATGCTATATTTACTGTCACATTTAACTATCATAGTCTTCTGAAAATTCCTCCTTCCTGTTCTCCATATGATAGGTGGCAAATTATAAAGGATGGAGGTTGTGTTTATCCAGTTCCAGTTCCTCAATGTTTACCATAGGGCACGGAAATGTTTGGTTCTCGACCAGATCTGTGTGGATCTGCAAATATGTATCCAGATCCACGATGATGGATTCTTATCTGGTACAATTGCATGTTGGTCCTTTTCTGCATTTGATTGCAAAATTGCCCTGTCCAAGATATAGAGATCTAGTTATGGGTTGGGAAACCTAGTTTTAGAAGAATGTCGGTTTTGGATCCAAACTGGCTTGAAATGGGTCCGCATTTGACTGAATGAGATCAGGTCTTTATATTTGTGAATCCAGTCTATTTCCTGCCCTAGTCTGCAAATTTTATATTCAGAATGCACATTTCAGGTTCTCTCACCACCACCCCCACTCCACCCCACCCCCCCCAAAAAAAAAAAAAAAAAAAAAAAACTGGGTTCCCTTTCTCTTTAGCTAAATAGGTGATGACGTGCCATGAGCTCTAAGACTGTGGGTATCTTCAGATTTTCTAGGAAGAAGGAACACTGCAAAGGAGGCATTGTCCATTTTAGTTATCATGCACACAAGGCAAGCATTTTTTTGGGAATGGGAAATAATAAAAAAAATCATTTAAAGGAGAGATTTCAATGAAGAATTCAAGAAGGTCCCAGAGACCAGGGGACTTGACAGATAAGAACCAGAAAATAAGATTACACCCTCCCACCACCTGGCTCTTAAAGGAGCATCACTCCATTCAAAACCCAGAAATCGCTGCCACCAAAATGACTCTAGACCTGCCTCAAATCCAACCAACTTATAATACAATCCCAGCCAAACCAAAGATAGGGGAAAACGAGAATGAAGAAAGGGAGAGAAGGAAAAAAAAATGAGAGAGAAAAAAGCTTGGAGCTAAAGCTTATTCTTGCTCTTGAAAAGGATTTTCTGTCTGTTGAATGATACGATTTCCTAGCTTTGATCCATTCTCTTCCTGTTTTAGAGAAGGGAGTTCAACTGACTGCAAATTTGTGGTGGTCGAATTTTCTGAGTTGGGAGTAACATTGTAGAACCTACATCATTATTTGACTTGGATACACTTTATTTTCTCTGTTGTTATTATTATTTTAAATCATATTCATTGTATGGACTACCAGTTTTAACCCAATATTCTTGAAAATGTATACAGACAATTTTTTTGTTAGTGTTGAGGGGCTTGTTGCAAATGTAGGAATGTGACACCATTAGTTATTTTGACACTAATGGATTCTAATCTGATGGATACATATGCAGGATGACATACTGTCTTGAACATCCATCAAGAAAGATGCTTCTTATGCCAGTTGAGCCATTTGAGCCTAATAAATCCTGTTTTGTCTGTTCAGAGGTATTTTTGGTATTCCTTATGGACTTTGTAGAAGTTCTTTCACTTTTTGAGGTTTAATGAATGACATACTACATTCTGATCGCCTGCAATTTGTGAATAGGCGCCACTGTCTCTTGAGGTTAACACATTGCATACGAAGCTGCGAGACTTTGTCGAGAAGATTGTGAAAGCCAAGCTTGGCATGAATTTGCCATTGATTATGCTTGGATCAGCCCTTCTCTATGAGGTTGGCGATGACCTAGAGGAGGATATGGTGGCCAATTATGAAGCAAACCTTGAGAAGGTATCTTATCTCATTTATATCGTGTCAAAAAAATTGATAAGAATATCAAACTTTCTTTTAGTTTGTTTAGTGGAATGATGAAGAAGGAAAATATAAGTCAGTGAAGAAGAAAATGGCGTGTATTGAAAGATTGAGTTTCCTAGTTGGGTCTTTTCTTTTACCAGGTGACCTTTTCTATTTTCAATCTCATGAATGGATAATGTGGCCGATCTGGACTTCCATCAGACAAGGGACCTTTTGTAAACGTCATTTGACTCATATCCTGTTATGCTGTCCACATCAGCTCTATAATCCACCATTTATCGGAACTTTTAGCTTGTAGTACCAGCTGTTCTGGGGTGCTTGGGAAAGAATGCTTTCTTTTTACATGTGTAGGTGCTTTGGGACTGGAATTTTTACGTAGAGCTCCTTAGACAAAGCTGCCACCTAGAATAGGATCAGAATTCCACTCTCTTCCTGTAAACCTGCCACCCACCACTCCCATAAAAAGATGGATTCAATTCTCTGACCAAAACGTACCAGCAGGTGGCTAGGCAAATCTGTTCTTAGGGTTTTCTAATTTTGTTCATTTCTGGATTTGCCACTTCCATTTTGGTTGCTTGCTACAATGTTTCTGAGTTTCTCCTAATTATGCATATATGCATCTTACAGGTGCTAGCTGAGCTTCCTTCTCCAGTTACTAGTGGAACAAGGCTCACTGTTGAGGATCTACAACAGGAATTATCATGCGATATTAGTATTAAACACAGGTTTTCCATTCATGTTCTCATTTCATTTTTACATAGGGTTTAAACTGTCTAATTTATGTAAAAAATTTAAGTTTGTTTACTGATGGCAATGTATGATTTTTATGTGTGTATTGCAGCACAATGTATATGCACACTCAGGGTCACATGCACACATGAATTTAGAAGTTTGTTTGTTGATGGCAATATATGATTTGTACTAAGTGTAATGTAGGACAAGGCATACGCACACACATGCTCACATGCACACATAGATGCATATGAAATTTCTTGTAACTTTACCAAGGTATTGAGTGTAACGTAGTGCAATGCATATGTGCACACAAATGCTCACATGCACATATAGTTGCACATGAAATTTCATATAACTTTGACACCTATTGTAAGTCTGGAGCACCTGAACAAAATTTATTTATAGATGAATTGCAGATTATAAAGAAGAAAGATTTACACAAAATTTGCAGAACTCAACTTAGAATATAATAATCAAACTTGTTGAGTCTGGCAAATTTTTTTTTGTTTCAGTTTGTAAAGAGAGCTACATGCATCTTCTATTGAGGTACCACATGAAATTTGCTGTCTTGTTTAGTATCAGTGCCCATTTTATGTTGGGTGAGGCTAGACATCATAAATGATATCTCTGGGCAACACCGTTGAACTTCTAGTCATGACAGTTTCCTATAGCTGCTGATAGTGCCATTCTAGTGTATCTTTTCTTCTGAACTGTTGTATGCAGTTTGTTGAATGTTGGATGCATGTTTGAATCATAGTTCCTGGTTTCAGTTTCGAGCCTGGTCAAAACCGAAATATTTTGCAAAACCGTGAATTTCAGTGGTCGGTGGTTGGTTTCAAGCCCAAATGTCCAAGTGAGGTCCCTTAACTTATAGTAAACCCTATTTTAGGCCCTCTAAACATAGCGAAACCCCTTAGATTATTTATAAATAAAAAATAAAAATTCAAAATGTTAGTTTAATTTCAGACCATTAGTTTGGTGGTATACATTGTACAGTGTTGTATAAATTTCTAATATGGCCTATACCTTGAAATTTGAATCTTTGGCACAAATTTTTTGACAATGCAGCAAGTAGTTGTTTCTGATGCACTCCACTGCTGCCCAACTGCTTGGTCTGTGCTTGTACGGGAGTGATTTTTGGCCAAACCCTTGTTTTTCCCCAACCCTTTGTGCCCAAACCAGCGAAGTGAATGGAATGGGTTGAAAAAGTTACCCATTTTGTTCAAAACCTGACATTTATTACTTGAGAAATGTACCAAAATGAAACATTTCATAGAAATTTCGACTGAAAAACTGCAAAACTTACATATCGTTCAGGGTTTTGTTTTGACAGCTGTTGAAACTGAAATATTTAGTGAAATTTCAGTGAAACCTTGAACAATAGTTTGAATTGTGATAATAGTTGGCTGTTATTACTTCTTCCAGATTCATGGAGTTATCTCCTACTTTCCCATGTTGCTTGACTGCTGAATTTTCGTTTATGCCAATCCTTGCAGAGAAGAATTTGACGAGGAGAAGGAACCTGATGGAATGCTTCTATCAGGATGGACACAAGCACCTCAAGTGGAGAAAGATAATGAGAAGCCTCTTGGCCATGGAGAGAGTACATTAATTGTATCCAAGTTAATGCCACTGGAGAGTGAGGACAATGGTGAGATAGAGATTATTTCCTCTGGGACAAAAAGAAAACTATCTCAAATTTCTGGCGAAAGCACTTCAACTTCTTGTGGAACTCATTCTAATGGAGGAGAACCAAAGTTGGAAGTAATTGATGACGAAGATGAAGTTGTCATTCTCGATAATTGGAATGCAGAAACCAGCAAGAAGAAGAAAGTTTTGTAGTAGCTGAAGCCACTATTATTCAGGATTGACTACGAAGGAGCTTCTGCCATTGTAATTTTGTATCATTGGGGAGATATTTAACTTGTTCTTTTGATGTGTAACTTAACTCTCAACTTGGTTTGATAGGTGCCATACTTGTAATCCTTTGCTTCAGGAAGACTCTTAAGAGTTCTTTTTTCTAAATAGGTTGACTAGAAGGTTGTATCAATTTTTGTTTCTAATCAATGTTACTTTTTTTTTTTTTTT
>NC_056566.1:14943348-14945329 GCF_013358625.1 Macadamia integrifolia
GTGGGGGGGCGGGGCTAAATGTGAAGATTTTTTACTTTTCATATGCTCATATACTAGAGAGATGTTTTCACATTGTGGTTTAAGCTTGAAATGGCACAGAAAATAACCCTACCTAATCTACACACTGTTTCTTCATTTCTCTATGTGCTTTTCAATGAGGGTCTGGTCAGGTCATAGGGGAGGTAGTGCCGTCTTCATTGGGAGTGGTAGGTTTCTCTCGTTTGGGTGGTTGCACTTGATTTACTGTTATTGAACCAAGTTCTTCCTGTAATGCTTGATCCTTCATTATTATAATCCTGAACGGTAAAGTCGCATCGTGTATAAACGAACCTTGGATGGATGTACCCCACAGGTGTTAGAAATTGCCCCCTCACTATCTGAACCACTCATAGGACACAGATTGCCCCTTTAATTTCACTGCATTTGTTGTTGCAGGCATGGAAGTAAAATTCGAAAATGAATGGAAACAAAAACTAATTTGTTTGGTTATATTAATGAATTAAATTTTTGTGACTAGTCAAGGTTAAAGGTTGGATAGGCATTGGCATGACACTGCATCAATGTTAGCCATGGCAGAACACTGGTTGGAACTGAGATCCATTGACAGAGAGGAAAGAAAAGGGGCCGGAGGATCCCTAGGGGCCAATCCAAATACTTCTTCCTCTTCTTCTAGAGATCTTTGACGCAGTGGATGTCTGCAAGGCATGCAAATGACTGATTTCTGGGAGAGATTGAAATCGAATAGCAGAAATTCAACATTTTTCAAGTTGAATTATTCAATAAGTTAAAGCAAATCTTAAAGATAAGTGAGAGGATAGGGTGAGCTTTCACAAAATTTGAAGATTTGAATTGCCTATGTTAAATGAGATCAGACTGGTGAACTGCCAGCCCAACACCACCGTTGAAGGCTTGAAGCGAATATGACCACAATGCTCCAGGGACCAAGTTGCCTTCTCATCCTCAAACCTCTCCACCGATGAGAAGCCCTAGACATTATAATTTGTTGTCATTCAAAACGAATTAAATTGGAATTGGTTAAAGTTCAATTAATTGTCCAGTTGTGGTATGAAACTGTTAATTTGAACTTAATTATGAATGATTCAATACATTGGTTTGAAATATAAATTCCAGAATATCCAAATATTGATTTATGAATGCCTTAAGGTTGAAAAAAACATAAATTTGAAAACTAAGCCACTGAATTCCACAATCCAAGATTATCATTTCAACTAGTACTCCAAACCCAGGACAAATCTGAGCACATTCTGATTTCTGAGTTCTAGATCTTCAGTTCTTGTGTTTTTTGTCATAACAACAACATCCGAATCAAGACAGTCAAATCAACTAAGGCGAGATGGTGAATTCATCAACCATAATTTGGGATTACGTGCTTTCTGTAATGAGGTATGTCATCAATATGTTGAAGCATCTCAACTAACATTTGTTTCTTACATCTTCCATGTGCAAGAGAGATCATATACTTCAGCAGCTGCAAACACCCTTGAACAAGTCCTGTGTGTGTGTGCGTAGTGTTAGGATCAGGAAAAAGGACTGCCATGTATATGTACTTCCATGGAGTTGGTAAGTTAAGAAACCAGAAATCATGCTGATGGCATACAGCCATAGTGAGAGAAGGAGAGCAGGTATCACTACAGCCAAGAGGCCGGACCAAGTCCAATGTAGACTAGATAGGGGACCCGGTGGATTTTGAAGCCATATCCATTACAAAAACTAAGGTCTGTTGATGTAGGAATCAAAATTTTGTGACAATTTCTTCAAAAAAAAAAAAAAATCTAGTGGAACCAATCAATCTGGACTAATAGAAATACTCTTTGTTTTCAGGAAAATTTGTTATTCCCTCGGAACTTCCAAACATCGACCCATTTTTAATTAGTCTGGAAAAAGACACTGAATAACATATACATTATTACATTTCTACATGATGACTCAGTGAGGTTGGGGCCCGGGGGGGGGGGGGGGG
>NC_056566.1:14945349-14985986 GCF_013358625.1 Macadamia integrifolia
GGGGGGGGGGGGTGGGCAGTTGATACTGATCACTGAGTCCTATTAATAAAATCTGTGATATGAACACATTTGCTCATTGATAGAGTTACAATATTAATGCAAGACATGCACAATGGCCTCCTTAAGAGTTTCATTTGGTGTCATGGTTGTGTTTTCCCTGTCTTCCACTGTTTCCATAGCATTTCCTGGTTTCAATTTTAACTGGGGTGGGGGTAGTGGTGGTGGTGGAAGTGGTGAAGAGTCTTTTAATCTTATTCCAGAATTCTATCAATACTCATGCCCTCAAGCTTATGACATTGTCATGTCAGTTCTAGAGCAAGCCATTGCGAAAGACCCTAGAATGGCTGCCTCTCTGCTTAGGCTTCACTTCCATGATTGCTTTGTGCAGGTTGGCTTTCTAAATTAGTAGTAAGATGGTTCTTTGTCCTCTTTTCTTGCACAGTTGCACTATATTTTCCTTAAAAGCTTTTCTCAATACCTTAATTCTTTAGCAATCAATTTTTTTTGGGATGTTTTCATCCTAGTACTAACCCCTCAGTTAGTGAAAACAGTCTAATGTTTCCTGTTACTGTTTATCTATTCATTTTTAATTTATTTATCATCTGTGAAATGGGACCTTCCAACATGATAAAACAATGACATCAAAACCAGTAGCAATGCTCCACTATTGGCTTACAAAAGCTCCTTTGCTTCACAAACATCAACTCCTGCATCCCAAAGTTTACCATCTCATCTATAGATGTGCAAACTCACTGAAGTAATCAAAAGACTGAATACACCCATCCATTCCTAAGTTATCAAGGGCATAGAGATTAGAAACCATCTCTCCATGCATCACTTCCACACTCCACAGTATGTCCAATTTCAGCACAAGCTGTAAGTCCACAATATGACAGACAATGTAGTTTGGCTAATAAAATAATCCTTTTCAGGGTTGCGATGCATCGGTGTTGTTGGATGATAGATCAACAATCATGAGTGAAAAACATTCAAACCCGAACAGGAATTCTATTAGAGGATTTGAAGTGATAGATGAGATCAAGGCTAAGTTGGAAGATGTCTGTCCTCTGACAGTCTCTTGCGCAGACATCCTTGCACTTGCTGCAAGGGGTTCCACAGTACTGGTAAGCAAGGATGATAGCATAATGATCCTGGTCTAATTTATCCATATGACCACTCTGTTCAAATGGTTTTCTTCTGTATCTTCCTAATAAAGATTGTTGGATATGTGGAACAAGAGTGGTGGACCTTACTGGGTCCTTCCATTAGGAAGGAAAGACTCCAAGACGGCAAGTCTCAATGGCTCAAACAGAAACCTCCCCCCACCAAATTCAACTCTCCAAAACCTTGTAACACTATTCAATCGCCAAGGCCTTGACGAAGTAGACCTAGTAGCACTGTCAGGTGTGTGAGATTCCAAATGTCCAACATTTTTAAGACATTCAACCTCTAAACTCTTACAGCCTTGCACTTCTACTTATATTAAACTTCTTGTGCAGGGAGCCATACCATTGGAATGGCAAGATGTGTGACATTCAAGCAGAGGCTTTACAACCAGAATGGAAATAACCAACCAGATGAGACTCTGGAGAGAACCTACTATCACGGTTTGACATCAGTTTGCCCTAAATTAGGGGGTGATAACATCATCTCCCCATTGGATTTTGCTTCTCCGGCCAAGTTTGATAACACCTATTTCAAGCTGATCTTGCTGGGGAAAGGGCTTCTCCATTCAGATGAAGTGCTGCTGACAGGGAATGTAGGCAAGACTATGGAGTTGGTTAGGAGCTATGCCGAAGATGAAGATCTCTTCTTCAACCAATTTGCAAATTCAATGGTCAAAATGGGGAACATAAGTCCTCTCATGGGTTATAATGGAGAAGTAAGGAAGAATTGTCGCCAAGTTAACTGAGAAATTGAACTACCAAATCTGACTCCTATATATATGTTCGACTGGATTTCTGTTTCTTTACATATCCATAATTATGGTCACTGAATTAAATAAGAAAATAAACTACCAAATTTGACTCCTATGTGTTATGATATCTGTTTCTCAATCCCCAATATTGGTCAAGTTTGTTACTAGTACTGTCTGCAACTCACTTCTGTTGTTAATGGTAAGCTGGGAGAACTGACGTCTTTCTAAAGGCTAGGTCGGGAATCACATCTATTATTCATGAGAGCAAAAGGAAAAGAGAGAGAGAAGAATGATAAAAACTTTGAGTGATTACTGATGGAAAAAATACTGTCACACAGGCATTCTGTTTTCCTGACATTGGGCTGAATGACCATGATGTCATTGGGGATGAAGATACCAACAATGTTTAGACCAATGAAACAAAGATAGTCAATACCTTTTGCAATTTAGCCAGGTTGAAGACCCTACATTTCTCTTGTCCATTCCCACTCAATGTGTGAACATCATGCCAGACAAAATATGGTTTCATGGTTCTCATATTTAGGTATGCAACTTGCCTGGGATGGGGAATCAACTTAAGCCCAAACCAAAGAACAGAGGACTCAACATTAGATAACTGAATTCAAACCCCACCCAATATTAAACCTTAGCAGAGTTAGTTTTGAACATGTTTATGATTCTAAGGTTCTTTATTTGGGTACATAATGTACTACTAGTAAACAAAAATGAAAACAGCAACCTTCTAAGTAAATGAAAATTCCATGACATAAGGTTCAAAATATATTGAATTACATACATAGATCAGAACACAGCCTTTAATGCAGTATCCCAAGATCATGTTAGTTTGGGTTACTTGAGGACTCCAAGCAAGCACAACCTAACCTAGGTCAGGTTTGCATATTCCAAATTCAAACCAACCTGAAGCGCAACCAAACAAAAGCTTGGTTTGAGTAGGCATGGTTTTGGTTGAACCTGATCCAGGTTGTGACTTACTCGTATCATTGTCCAGCACCAACCTTTCATCTGTGCAAAACATGAGAAAAATATGGTGCCAACGAAAGGAATTTGTGATGCCAAAATGACCAGCACACCCAATGGACAGCGATACAGTATTCAGATTAATATAAGGTGCTCTCAGTGGCACTACTCTGGGAAAATGTGACTCTAGCATCAACAGCACAAAGAAATATACATGAAAAATAACAACACAGAGAACACAAGGATTTATGTGGTTGACAATGTGCTACATCCATCGGTGTAGAGGATCAAAGAAAGCTTCAACCATACAAAGCTTAAATAAGTATCAAACAAGCTTGCAACTCACAACTTCCATAGACAATTCGTAATTACACTCTGACATTCTTGTTCCAGCCCCAACCTCAATAATTTCAGTTCAGCAGAAAAATAACATCATCAACATCAACTTCCACAGTTCCACCCACATAAGAAATTGATAACAATTATGAAATCAGTGAAATTGAAGATCAAAAAGAGATTATTTTGAAATATCTTGGTTCTAGAATAACTGAACAAGATAAATGATACACTCAAGAATCCTGATGTGTTTTTATGTTATTCATCCAAATTTTAAGAAGGTAAATACAAAAGCAATACAGAAAACCTGAAACTTTAATGCACTTGGTCTACATTTCAGAACGTCAGATTGAACCATATCTTCTTTCACTCGTTCTCTGGTTTCCCTGAGCAGAAACAGGCTGGCGTTCCCAAGATGCTTGATTGATGAATGTGCCATTGAGGTCCTCTGGTCGTGAGTAGCTGCCGCTGCCTCCACTCACCTAATGTTTTTCCAGTTCAACCAACCATTAAAGAGTTTTTCTACAAGTCAGTTAGGGATTAAAATTAAACTAAGCATAGTTCAAACAACTCAGCTATTAATCATGAGTTCAATTGCACCTTAATATCCTCCTCCCAATTAGGGGTGCAACAGGGCCGGGTTGGGCTGGGCTTCTTAAAACCCTAGCCCAACCCTTAGTCCCCTTAACTGGACCCAAACCCGCCCTGACCCTGACTCAGGGCCACAAAACTTCAACCCATGCCCTACCCTTCAGGGTTCAATCCAACCCTTACCCGCCTTAATTGGCCCTGATTTTTCAGGGTCGGGCCGGGATGACCTTGACCTGATTGACCTTAACCCTGGTTTGCCATCAAGGGTCGGGATGGCCCTGATTGACCCTGACCCTAGTTTGCCATCAAGGGGTAGGTATAGACCCTACAAAATATGAAATAACTTAAAAATTAAAAATATTCATAATAAAGAGGAGATAAAAAACAAAGTTACAAATTACTTGTTATGAAGAGAACATCCTAAAGCAAACATTCAAATATTACAAATAACTCTAACTAGTAACTACTATGATAAACAAAAAGGAGAACATCCAAAGTAAGAAAGTAAATAATCCAAAAAAATTCAATTATTTATCATAATAAACAAAGAGATCATCCTAATAAGGCAAACAATCTGAAGATCTTAAAACCCTTGTCATATTAAACAAAGAGATCTTTTTATTGGTAAAAAATATAAGAGAGATCGATGAGATTGTGAGAAGATATATTAAGAGTTTTGAGGTGTCAATGACTCAATGTGAAATAATATATAAAATTAGGTTAAAATCAGGGTCACAACTAGGGTTATAACCAAGGTCAACATTAGGGGCAAAAATCAGGGTTGGGTAGGGCCAAAAGTCAGGGTAAAAAAATCAGGGCCGGGTTCATGGCGGGCTGGGCAGGCCAAAGACATCAACCCTTACCTGCCCTGACCCTGACACAGGGTCAGAAATTTCAGGGCCAAGCCGGTCCTTAGGGCCAAAATTTTCTGGTTGATACTTGTTCAGGATCAAGGCGGGCCAAGGGCGGTTCTGGGCCATAAGGGCCAAACTTGCACCCCTACTCCCAATTTGTGTACTTAAAATAACAATTGAAGGATGACTTCAGCCAGAATTTTATAATTCAACATGGAGAACCGAACAATATCCAGCTCCAAGTTTCTGAATTCCTAATATATCCATAATGTCAAATCTAACCACACTTACAGTTTCTAAACAAGCTGATAGAATTGTCATCCCAGGCAATGCATCAAGCCCACGCTGCAGAGAAAAAATAATAACCATTGGTAGGCAGTAAACCAAAGTTAAGAAGTTTATTCAATGCAGGAAAACAGAAACAATTAACCAACCTGATGTTCAACTCGAGTCTTGTAAATGAACCCCCCACAACAAAGTATGGTTGACATCACAATGAATCTGCAAGGGGCCAGTTCATTAAATGGTTAAAACTTAAAAGAGCAACACGGATCCAAAAGACATGGACAGCACAATAAGTAAGAATGATAGGTGAATTGATAATCCTATTATTCTAAGCTGCATTGTCTATGGTCACGTTGATTGATATTCTCCTACTGCAATCAACAACATCAGTCTGACAGGATAAAGAATTATTCACGTTGGCAGAGAAGGAAAGGACACAGCATATATTGGCTTCTCATAGACTCATACATCCCTCAGCTACTTAAATGGAATCTTCTGTGAACAGAATCAGTTGCTCAGTCTCCAGAATGTTACTTTTGACAAAGATGCCTCTCTTGAAAACATTATTTGCTCGCACTTTTAAATTTTTATTAGCGGAGGGACTTCTACACATGTCCCCAAAAAACAAACCATGGCCCATGGGGAGAGGTAATAAATTCCTGCCATCATACTATCATCCACCTCCCCCCCCCCCCCCCCACAAGGTGATTGGAAAAAAAAAAATGAGTCCAAAAATTGGGGGGAAAAAGATAAAGAGCTTCTTGGAGCTGAGTAGAGGGTAAAATTCAGCATACACGCAAGAAAGTATTCCAAATGTAGCCCATCCTCTTGTAGCATCACCACTCCTGCTCTGCCTATGTTCTGCAAAACTTGAACAAACAAATTCAGGATCTAAAAGCAATGGAAATATCAATATGAAACCACCACCATGCAAACTAGAATATGGTGCAGGCACATAGCTGGCCAGTAATTATGAAGTAGAATGCAATGGGAGCACAAAACTGGGTGGCATTATCTGCATTAGAACGGGCAATTATCTGCACAAGTGCCAATAAATTGTTTTGGCCCATCTCTGCATCAAGCTATGGCATTATAGTAAATTAATGAAAATTAAAGGAAGCTCCCGTTCAAAACTACACTTGTTGCTTTTTGGGAAGAAAATGAACTATGTGAAGGGAAAAAAAGCAAGACACAGAAGTTTGGAGCAGTGTGCTTTTTATGATGACAGTCAACTACTTTTGATACTATCTCTTACTTAGACAATAATTCAACAGCGACACTAAGCTCACCCAAGTTGACTAGGCTATGTCACTACTTGACCAGATTAAATAGGTGACTATCTCAAATATTCTTTTGACTTGATGTAATATCTTGACAACATGCTCCTTGTGTATTTATTATTGGCTTGTTGCCCCTTGTTATAAGGGTCAAGTAATTTCCATAAGCTTTTGACTTGAGCAGTAACTTAATACTATTTCCATTCCTCATATGTGACATTGCTCTTATTGTATAATCTTCTGTTTCATTTATCTTATCTCTTTACAGCACAACTCTGGAGAGAGAATACAAAAAGTATGCAGTGGATTAAACAAAATGATTTCCACAATGCTTTATTTCATTATTTATTTATAATTTTATTAATGCTTACTGCAATATGAAGCAAGTTCCTGGTAATCCGTAATCATGAGAGGAATCCTGAAGCATCAAGAAGAGTCTATGAGCCTATGACGTCTATATTCTTCCTCATAGAAGGAAACCTCACTATTGAAGTCATTGGAAAGGAATAGAAGGAAACATGATTATTGAAGTCCTTGGAAAGGAACTCAGCAGAAGAAAATGCTTTATTAAGTAGATGCTATGTGCTGATTAGAACCATGACATCACAAGCACAGGATCGGATGCATTAAAACTCTTCGACCCCAGCTGAATTGCTCATTCACTTGAATGCTGAGACAGGTGACTGAGGAGGCTGATTACTTGGCCAAGCAAAGGGTGGTCAGACCCTTTTTACTCTTTGAGGAAGCCTCTCATTGTAAACCGTACCAGTTTATGTTTTGATGTTTACTATGTTTTGGGGCTGATTTTAGTCACTATTTCCTCTTTTGAGGTTGTATCAGTATCTATTCTTGATGGGGACATCCAGGTGTACCAGCAACGCCGACGCAAGAACCAGCCACATTCACTATGGCTGGAGGATGCTTTCATAGAAGGAAACTAAAAGAGAAGAAGGAAGAAGAAGGAAGAAGGGAGGAAGAATCGACCAGCCTTGCCTTATCGCTGGCCTCTTTCTCTCTCTCCCATCACCCAAGATTGTGTGGGCTCCACAACTGATTTGTTATTTAGTTAGCTTATTTTTCTAGTATCTTATTTGTTTAGATCTTTGAGATAAGTAGGAAACCAAATAATATTCCTATTTGTTTTAGGAAACTTCTTTTATTGTGAGATTATTTTCCTAGTTGACCTTTTCCTTTCTCTTTTTTTTTGCTTAGTAATTATCTCCCTACTTATATAAGGCCATTGGCCAGGACTTTTTTTTTAATGAATGATTATTGAAAGCAAAGAAGGCAATGACTCTCTCTCTCTCATCTCTCATTCTCAATCTTCTCTCTCTTTCTCGCCTCCCCTCTCTCACGATTTTCCCTCCCATTCTCTTTCTCTTTCACTGCATCTATTCTCTGGTCACTGTCACGTCTACTGCAGCTACTGAATACTACCGACTGAGGTCCATCTCAGTTGCGTAAAGCCCCATCAGAATGCCGCTGAACACTTCTTCAACAAACTGGAGTTTTCCCTTCATCAAATAAGGTGGGCTGCACCTCTATTTGGGAGGACTTCGACCTCTCCTTTTCTCCTCAGAACGGGACAGCGTTAAGGTAAGTAGATCCTCACCCCCATCCCCACTTCCTTGACTGTTTACTACCACCCAATTGATCCCATTGAAGACTGAAATTAACCTCTGTTTCAGCCATTATTATTTCCTTCCGTCCTTTAGAATTATCCTGCTGAGTTCAAACCCGTTACTGTTGCTCTTATATTTTCATCCTGCTGAACTTACATACTATTGCTGTTTTCGTAATCAATTTTCTGTGATTAAGAATGCTGCTGATTTCTTTAGTAGTTGATTGATGTAAGGTAGAGCATGATATTCACTCTCTGAATTCTTGAATTGATTTGTGCCTATCTACATTATGTTGCCATGTTCCTTTCCCCATATTCCCCACTTGAAGCCTAGGTAGTTTATATGCTTTTCTTTCTAGATTAGTATTGATTGCTGCTACTCTGTTTAATAGTCCTCTAATTCATGCATGCTAATTAATGTATTGTGCTGTTCTCTATTAATCCCAATCCCTTTCTAAGCCCTAGTGAGTCTACCTCTGTCCATGTGGGTAATATTTGTAGGAATCCTAGTTGTCTGGGTATCCTCCTACATCAATTCTTCTTATCAATAAATAATTTATTACTTGTAAAAAAAGATCCGGCTGAATAAGTCTCTAGTTGGGTGGTTACAAGGGGTTTCTTCGTTTCAATTTTATTAATTAATAGAATTTTCTCTGAGGAATGGAGCCTGTTTAATGAATTGACATTGTAAATGGGATTGTTAATATCTTATCAATAAGTCCATAATGGTTTTAAAGTAGTTTAACTATGTTGGAGAATGGCCCCACATTTTTTAGTGTCTAATCTAAATTTCAATATGAATTAAAAAATTTAAATCACATGGGTTTGTCTTGATCCCATAAAAGCTTTGTAAGAGTGTTGGAGATGGTGAAAGCCAAGTCTGATCTTGGTAGTGAACATAGGCGGGTTGCCAAACCACTATAAATCTTGTGTGCTCAATTGTCTCTCCTTCTCTTCCTACCTTTTATTTGAGTACCCTCTTTAGCACAACCTCTCTACTTGGGTTTCAATTGTGTCTTGGGAAATTGAGTGATCAACTTGCAAAAAAAATTTAGCAACCCAATTCAACCCCATCCTATGTTGCCATGATCCAACAGTCCTGCCATGTGGCAGCTCAGATGGGGCTAAAATTTTATGGACAAGTAGGTCCCAATTTTCCCTGCTCACACGTCAAGTTTCAGTCCTATCAGACTTGGCCAAAAGGCAAAATAAAGCATTGAAAAATCAGGACTACAAGGGAGTAACTGGGCATACATATAATAGGGTAAATGATTGGATTGTTAGGCTAAAATATGACATGTGGCCAATTTGGACCATTTCCTAGAAATCCAATAGTCAGAATTGCCACATCACTCTTCCACATGGTAGAATACATGTGCCCACCACCAATTTTTCTCATGGGTTGCTGACCACAATAACTTTCACCATTCTGAACTCAAAATTTGCAGCAAACTCTTATTAGTGCTTAACCTTAAAGAATGGGGGAAAGAAGTGGTGTTGCCGCATTATTCATTGGCAATTGAAGAACATACCGCACAATTTTGTAAGAGTGAACTCAACAGGCTCATAACCCTCCACTGGGATAGAAATATTAACTTGATATGGAGCATCACTGGCCTCCTCACCTGAAATAGAGAACATGAGAACTCAAGAAAATCACGTATAATGGACAAGATAAATATATCACAATAACTTGAAATAGACATACATCTCCAATCAATGATCAGTATTGTCGGTGACAGAGTGGTCGGTGGGCTCCCATTTGCTCCTGAGCCAGACAGCTCAACCTCCAGCCCTTTGTTAGGGCTAACCTGGCAGAAGGAATATGAACGTTTTCAACTTTATAAGGAGTTCAACCAATGAAGAACATATGATTAAGTGTAATCTGTATCTTTATAACAGGTTTTTTTTTCTTGGTAAGACATGGTTAAGAGATAAAATTACCTCAATGACAGGTTTCCCCACCAGACTAGAAAGTGAAGAAATTGCAGTCATATAAAGAGATACATGAGTCTGCTCAGTTCCGAAGCTGCAACATTCAGAAACTCTTGAGATTCATAGAAAAATCATATGAATAACCAAATAAAAAATAAAGAGAAAATTACAAAATTGCCAAATCTAACAGGATAAGCATATGATATACTAACAGATGATGGTAAGAAATGGCTGGATATAAAAAGGAGTGCCTGGACATAATCATAACATATTCTCTCCCGAGCTAGCAAATAGAGAAAACTTCAGGACCATTATTGTGAACTATTGAATTTCTACATCTTCAGGAAGCAAGGAGATGAAAATATAACTTAGATGGTTGTTTATGATTTATTAGCACTAAACCCAACCATCATTACTTTTTGTAACCATGCATGAGAAACTAAAAGGTGCACAATGAACTAAACAGAACCAACACTTTTAAGAAACCAAATTACTTGCAAAAGATTCACCACACCTGAATTCACAGTTAAGCTTTTCAAAACCCAGTTGAGTCATCCCATTGTAAACCTACAATCCAGCAAAAGAAACCTCCTTCTTAGTGACAAACTGGAGTTGAACTTGAGAATTCAGCAAGAAAAAAATGACTTCTTACAAGTTCCCATGACCGAGGATGAAAACCAATGGTAAAACCTTCAAACACATGAGGACCACGTTTCTCACACGGGATGGCAAGCTCAGCACGAACCCTAAATTCAAATATAATACATGTTGTAATTTGGAATTTATATCAGTCGGTGATATAGCAGGAAAGACAGTCAAATTAACCTTTCTTACCACTGACAAAAATAACACTACTACGTTTTGAGGTTGACAGTGTGTGATTGTTTTTGCAAAATATGATGTGGTTCCCAACTTCCCATGTTCGAAACAAGTAAAATCTTTTTTTTCATACATGCTGTTTCAGATGTTCTAACAATCAAATATCTAGCAACTCACCTATCCCTCAGCTAGGCATAGAACAGTAAAGAGAAGAGCCATGGCATGTGGACAATAAATTTCTTGCAACTTGCAAGAACCTAAGGTACTTTTATCGTTTTTAAGACCAATATGGATATCAGGCTAAAAAAGCGTCTGTCTAGTCAACCGTCAATTACCAGATACAACAATATGCCAGCCATGTATGTATAAACCTTACCATTCTTGTTTCTACATAATTATATACACTACTCATTCTATGCTAGAAGTAACTAAACCTACATCTCATTCTTCACCTCTTTGCAGTGATTGTTGTCAATGGTAAAGAAGGCAAAGGTATACTGTGATATCAAAGTCGACCAAGACAGCATCAGCAACAACATTGAGAGGTGACATCTCCTAAGCAGTGATTATCTTCAGTTTCTTTCCTCCCATTTATTCTTGCCTTTTCGGTGCCAGCTCCCACCCCCCCCCCTTTTGATAATTTGCATTATTCTTATTTCCTCTTATTCTTTTTATAAGGACCAACAAATTATTTATGATAAGGAAATGGTTCTGCAAAGTTTCCAAAGAGAAACAACTGTCTACTCAACCAAAACGAAAAAGCATTAAAGATTAAAATATGTAAGGGCATTAGTTACACTAGTTTACTAGAACAGTAAAATAGAATATTGCAAACTTAGAAGACTGAAAACACAACTTTGTATTTTAGATTGTCAATAAAAATGATTGAAATTATAACATTTCCACACAAGCCGAGTTTCCAATTTATATTTAAATGTCAAAGACTGTAATCATCATAGCATGTATTCTATTGAAAATTTGAGGGTAAGCACTTCACAAATAATCCATTTCTTTTTTCCTCAAAATTTCTACACACAGTTTTACATGAAATCTGTTCAGTATAAATTTCTTGAATACGTTTTCAGAAATCTAAACTTGAGTAATTTCTTGATAGGTATTATCCTAGCTTTGCCAACATCTTAGTGAAAACGTATTTCCTGTCAGTGAACCTTATCCATTGTGAGATTCCAGTAGAACAATACCCCATGGAAGTTTAGAAATCATGCACTAAAAAAGAGGCATCAATTGGCTTAGAAATAACTGATGTTTTAACCTGGTATTCAGGGTAGATCACAGAATCAATTGACAAGAAACAAAAGGAAATACACAGTTCCATTTAAGTCAAGATCAGATGAAGACCTGCAAGGTGAATCGTAAGTCACATTGCATATGCAGCCCAGTTCACCTGGAGAAGGAAGAAGAAGATCCCATTAATTCCCATGCACTATAACACAAAACAAATAGATTCAGTTGCAAAATAAGGCCCTTATATGGATGCAAGTATGCAACCACTGCAGGAAATAGCTTTCAATGGTTCTCCTGTAACTCCTTTAGTGTAGGACCAAAATCTTCAAGGCATCATCAACAAAAAAACGTAACGAACAACCCCCCCCCCCCAAAAAAAAAAAAAAAAAAAAAACACACCCCCTCTTGCCATCCAATCAATTGAAGAACTAAAAATGCCAGCATATATTTGATGAGTTGAAGAGTAGCCAACTTCAACACAATAAGTTGAATATATTCGTAGGCACTTACCAATCTCCAAGTGTAAGAGCATAAGATGGTTTAGTAAATAGAAAGATAGTTTTGAACGAAGGAAAAAATTAATATGGTCGAAATCCGTCAGCTTCTTGAAATGAGAGGGAAAAAAAAAAAACACATTCTATAACTGGTTCGAGTCGGGAAACAGCCTCTCTGCAAAGCAGCGGTAAGGCTGTGGACATTCCCCGCGGTGGCGGGAGCCTCATGCACTGGGTACGCCATTTTTATGTAACTGGATAAGAAATCTCGGTCAAATAATTGATAGATCTGAGAGGTCAATTGCCCTGAATTCATATTCAAGTCTGTTCAATATCTGAATATCAGATCCAGATATTGCAAATCTGATTAAGCATAAAAAATTATAAAAGAACAGCAATTATAATGAAGCACAGAAAAAGTACAATTCGATCATCAGAATATTGGAGAAGCAGAACCATGATGGAAAGGGGAATAGGGTGCAAGCCAAAATGGTGATACGTCTTCTTTTGTTACATACCTAGATTATATAAATAGAAATAACCATCAAATCCACTCTGTAAAGTATAAATGCATATACAGAAAATAATCCGATATAATCTGATGGGATAGAAGTGTATCCATATTCAACTGATTAATAATTAAATATTGGATTGAAAGATCGAATCATAATTCAATCAGATTTTGGATCATCTCTTTTCAGAATTGACAGATTGGATGAGTCAGATCCTGATAAAAAAACTGCCAGCTGACAGTTTAACTAGTCGAGTTGAACCAATTTTCCTTGTTATGGGATTCTTGTCTCTTTTCTGTTTTCAGCACATATCTATTCAGGTCTGTTTACATGAAACCCATGTTTTCCTGCTCAATGCACATGGCTTTTGGAATCTTATTGACTTCAAACCTACATACCACACTACAAATGTGATGCGGACCAATCAAGACCATAATGTATGATACTTGTTTGAACCTAAACGACAGGAAAGGGTTATGGTGTTCAAAGTGGAAAGACACTTCTCAGTTATCCATGTGAAGTATTTTAGGATTCTAAAAGCTCAAAGCCAAAAATATTCCAAAAGCCAGGTACATCTGTACAGGAAGCCAGAAAAAACAGAGTTAAGATACCTCCTGCTTTGATGGGAAAGTCCATAGCTGATGATAGCATAGACCTAGGACCAACCCTATTCCCACTTACCTCAACTAGACCAAAAGTTTTGAAGGTAAAAGTTGTGACACGATGGTAAGAACTTCATATAAGTTATCCCAACAATTGGAGTTCGTCCCCAGTATATCTAAACTCTTCCTGCTATTTATAAACTGGAATCAGTAAAGAAATGATCACACACCTTTACATCTTCCATTTAAGCAATTCCCACATATAATATCCACCTGCAATTACATAATGTGACAAGTATCCAGAGGTCATCATTGCATAAGATTACAATGGCAACAATGTTTAACTTCTTCTCAGCCAAGTAAACAACAGAAGTCCCAACCTGAGCTGTACGCCCCTTTTTATCAAAGCTTTGCTCACAATTTGTCAAGTCACCATTGTAAAAGCCCTGGATTTGCAAGGCAGGCTAGTTGAATGTAAATGTTCAAAGCCATACAACTTCAGCTCTTACAATAAACATAAATCAAGTCCAAAAGGAATCAATGTAGAAAAATTCTGAGAAAAATATCCACAAAACAACCATTAGGAGCTTCCTAGTTTCCTTTAGCTGTAAAACAAAAATTTTCCCTATTCTTTGGCAGGTGGGCAGATCTTAGTTGGTGTGACAGTGTCTAGAAACATGCTATGGGTCCGAGGATTTCATGAGTCATTCATATAGGTTCCAAATCTCTCTAAGGGAGATTATGTGCACTGCTGAATACAAGACCTACAAAATTAAATTTTTATGAATACTAAGATATTAACAATTACGTGAAAATACACCCAAGATCCCACAAATCAATACTAAGCATCTAAAATTTCACCCAAAACCAAAATCAAAACCATAAAATATTTCAATTTTACCGAAATCAGGTAAAAAATCAAAATCTAGTTCCTTGACATCAACAGAGTCATTCACTATGCAAGGCATCAAAAACAAACTTTCCCCAGTACTCATTTTCTGTTGCAAGGAATTGCATCAAGCATATCAAAATGAACTAATTACACACTAGAGATGAAAATTATTCCACATTCCTCTAATCATTGACATAGATCAAGAGGAAATGCAACCCAAGTTCAAACAAAGCAATAACTCATTTCTTGGTTTATGAGTAAATTGGCAAACAAATTAACCTGGTGTTATAAGTTTAATATAAATATATATATATATATATATAAATCAGGGTATATAAATTAAAAGAACAACTAAAATAAAACCATTTTCACTGCTTTTTTGCTTTGTAATAGAGGATTGATTGTGGTTATTGCTTGATGTTGAGAGGCCCAAGTATGAACATTCAAACATTATGAAGAAGTTGAGGAGCTAAGCTAGTCACAATCTGTTATTCCCAGCAAATAAACATTTTTGAAGAAGTTAGAGGAACTAAGCTAGAATCATTCACTTCACAATTTGTTATTTTCAGCAATTTCAGAGGACCAATTTCCAGAATCATTACGGACTTACTTGAACAAAGCTCACATCCCCAACACCAGCCATAAAATAGCTGGAAGTATCGAAACGGCCAAAAGTGACATAACCCTACAACAAACACATGTTTACACATTTATTAAAAAGCACAACATACAATGAAGTTTTCTCACTCCGCATGCAAAAATATCCTCAAAAGTTATTCAACACAGGCAATGCTTAATGTAAAGCTGAGTTGGACAAGTCAAACCAGCTCACAATTGCAGGATTTTTTAACCAAAGAACAACCAATATCCAAAGTAGAACAGAAACCCAAAGCAACTCAGGATTAAAAGGGAAAACCAAGTCTATAACAGCTAACCGATTACAGAACTGTTAAGAATCTGTGAACAAAATTAACAATAGATGATGGGGCCTTAACAGGGACTGTAAGAGGCCTAGTCTCAGTTGATACTATGGTCCAACACCCAAAGAAACCAACAGAAATCAAGGTAGGTCTATCAATTTCAAATCTGGGCAGAAGAGGTCACTAGAAGACAAAATTAGGGACATTTCTAATATCTATTGAACCCCTGGACAGAAAATGCTCCCCTTTGGTCGAGTTCCCCTCTAGGTAGGGCCTAACTTTGATCCAAAATTCATCCAAAACTGATGGCTGGTTAGGTTGGCTTTATCAACGAATGAGAATTGATCACTTATTTGGACTACGGATAAATTATATTTCATTATTATGTACGGTTCAAAAACAACACAATGCCAAGCAAAAGCCACAATCTCACCAGCTTCTGAAACAACTGAACAGCTGAGATAAACCATGAAAAAAAAAGAAAAAAAGAAAAAGAAAAACAGAGCATCCATACAAAGGCATGGAACCATCATCCATGCTGTTCCTTCTAAATGCAGCCTTGGCTGAATCTTCCACTATTTCATTCACTGGCACGTGGCAGCAAGACCTTTCTCAAGATTATCAAGAATCGCTGGGAGCTTCAACTTATGCCTGTACTGCATAAAACTGGTGAGTATTTTTTTTTAATGTCCCTAATTCACGTTGTATTTTAAAATTATAGAATGTATTACTATACGTTGACAATATATATGTCAATTTTCAGCATACTATCTAACCCCCAGTAGCAATGTAGCCACAGACTTGGGCTGAATCCGGATCTTCTAGAAGCAGTGAAAGCAAGTGGTTGACAAGTTTGAGCCCACTGATACAATACAATCTATTTGCAACAATGAGGTTAGTTCCTTAAGAATATAATAAGTAATTACTCCAACTGGTATTGATTGCTAACATTAACAGTTTTCCAAATGGGTATAGATAGAAAGTTTCAGGGATGCTTTGGGGAGCTTCGGAGCCCTCGCCATAGTGATTGGCTCAGATAATGCTAATTCTGGTACACATTTCAGTATCTTATGAATGTGTTTAAACTTTCATTAAAACTTCCGAAATGCAAATAACATGTCTTGTTGTAATGCAGCTGAAGGGTGTTGTATGGGGGTGCGGCACAAGAACTGAGGACGATAGCAATCGAGATGCTCTCTTACACATGTTCCGCCTCCGGCTGTGAGTGAAACTAGAGTACGATTTCATTCATCCACTCAAAGGTGAAACCGAGTGGGTTCCCAACCTATGGGTGACTTGGTGTATGTCCACTACAATATGAGGTTGATGATGCACACATACACTTGGATATAGAGAATGATAGGAACTTGATTAAGCTCACAGACATTTTCCAGTTGGAATCAGATAAGGAGCATCCCCTGGTGAAGTGGGTGAGGGATAGAGGTGAACCGTTGATGGATCAGGCTGGGGGTAGGCCTGACACCCATATAGCCAGTGAGATGGGTGTTGTCATAGATGATTACATGACTTCAAAGGGTTGGATACACATACAAACACCCCAACCGTTCGAGCCTGCACCTGGCAGGGAGGATGAGGAGGACCCTGACTGGTCCACCACTTCAGGTGGTCAAATTTGCGTACTGTCACCGTGTCTACTCATGGAGCTGATAACGACAATGATGATGGTGATGGGGTGGTGATAGATATGCAATACTTCAAGAGGAGTATGACCATGCACAGGAAGTGCAGCGTATAGGAGTTGGCGTCGATTTGATTTATTGGGGATACCCAGTTTGATAATGCCACACAAGATACAAACCACGATGCATATCCACCCTCATCATGCGTAATCTACACTAGATGGCTTCACCGTCGGTTTCGGCCAAAGGAGCATGCTGATTGTATGGACATTGACAACCTATTTAGCATTGTTGGTAGATTGAGTATAGGGCACAGCAGATCGAGTGGTCCTTTGCCGAAGAGAGTGATTGGTCGGAGTTCAGCGCATATAGTCATTCCACTAGCGTGGGGGAACATGCATCTTCTTCATCCCTTCTTAATTTTGAGTATGACGCCCACTCGTAAGGACATACTGGATCGTCCTTCTGGACAGCTTCTTCTCCTATCCATCCCACTAGCCGTACATGCTGCCAATACCATCAAGTCACAGTGGCTCTATGGTTGGTTCTTCATATTTCGGTGACCTATACCCTAGTATAGGCTACCTCTAGTATATAGATGAGGCCATTTACAAGGTAGTTGTGGAGGACTACATGCGTTTCTTCTCGCACACTATGCGTGGCATGCATTTGTCATACAGTCGGAGGAAAATGCATGTCAGCTCATAAAACCATGAGTGGACCCGATCCAGCACATCATAGTTCCTATTAGCACTTAGCAGACAAAATATTGTGTCATTGGGACTTCGGAGACTTGGGACTTGGGTATCTATGTTAACTGTACTTTGTAGTTTGTACTATTTTATAAATAATTAATCAATATAATGTTTCTTCATGCATGATACATAATTTACTTGTTTTACTTGCCTATTATGACTTCTAGTACTAAAACAATGTGTAGTATAGGCAATATTATATAAGGTATACAATAGGGTTCGACGTTTACTGCCAACCAAGGTTGCAAATCTAGAACACCACTTTGTGTGACTTTTCTTGCAATATGAAGGCTTACATATGTTTATATAGGCTAAAACAAGGTTTCCTTGAAGTATTGGAGCCAAATATGGCTGATTGCTAACCGAAACGGCCAATTGAAACAATTTGCCAAAGTATACACTGTTTCGGCAAAATTTCGATATTTCGCTCGTCTTGGTCTAACCAAAATGAGATTTAGAATTATGCTTATGGTAAGGTGGAGTGAACTTGACAAATCTGATTCTTCCCACTTTTAAATATAATTCATTGTTTAAAAATATGGCCTCTCTACAACCAGGTCCCAGAAAGTATGCACTTTTGGATCCCTCTCCCAAGGGTAAATCCAGAAAGGCATCAAGTTGCAATATAATGCATAAAGACAAAAATTATGTTGATAACTTAATCACCACATTTTTCTTACCATAAAATAGTTACGGATATTAGTCAGTCACTGGTTGATACTAGCGATGACAAATGCTTCAGCACACATTCAATTAGCTGATCCATTTAGGAAACAAGGAGAGTAAACTACATTGGAAAGGTAAACTGCTCTCACAAGCCACAAAGGTTCTTGAGACAGTTGCCAAATGCATGGTTCAAGATCTCAGCGAGATCTAATATCTCGTTTTTTCAAAAAGGCGAGACGAGATGCATGGTGAGATATATATTGTACAAAAACTCGACCGAGATCTCACCAAATCTCGCCAAGATCTCGCCAAATCTCGCCTCTCTCTCTCTACTTTTTTGAAGAAAAAACACTAAGGAGCAAGGATTTTGGTACTTTTGCTTGAGCATCTCCATTACTACACTCACTGAAGCTTAAAGAGTAGAGGATATTACCTCCTCATCCACATTTGGAGTTACTTTTCTTATATATGATGTCTTTTGAATTCTTAGGATCATGTTGTATCATATGTTGATTGTGGAATAGAGCATACTAACCTAAGGTCCGAAGACTTGGGACTACTTACATAGCATACAAAGTCAAAGTACAATTTTACGTTTGATTTTTAAAAAGCTGATGTTTCCATTGTGTTTAAAAGGCCTATAATAGGGTAAATACTAACTTTAAGGGGCTACAAAGACCATATAGCCATCGAGACCAACCACCAAGTCGACCAGGAAAAAATACACGATCTCGGCGAGATCTCTCTTTTTTGGATCAGCGAGATGGGGGGCAAGAGCAAGATCTTAAACCTTGGCCAAATGCATGTTAGAAAATGCATATAAAGTGTTATTAGAAGAAGAGAATAGGAATGCCAAACTAGTTGAAAATGATGATTTGGAAATACCGTCTGAGATCTACTCTCCACATCTCTACAAAATCTAACAACCAAGTCAGAATCCTGCACAACAATGAGTCATCAGTATAGTATATCTATAAAATCCCAACATCCACTGCATGGTGGACAGTTATGAATCATCTTTAATACATTATACAAGGATATTACCTTTCCATCATACTCAAATGGGTGCCCAATCCAGCTAGTCTATCACAGTTTAGAAGAAAACAGTTTCTTGTAGAGAGACAGTTCAAAATTTAAATGGAAGCATTAGAACAATGTTTAGGAAATTTAATGTAACCTGACTGACTGACTAGCAGCATATAGGTGGCACCAATGTAGGCAGAAGTGAGTGCGACGCACCATTCAAAAAACTCTAATCTGGAACTTTCTGAATGGTGATCCAACCCATGCAATATTAACAAATTCTAAGATGCCTTAGGCAGACGGTCTGTTAAATACAAGAGGCACCCCGAGACCCCGAGTAAACACCTTAAATATCTGAATATTTTACAGAATAAAGAGTAATAAGATACAAAATCAAAAAGGTTACTGCTGTTGTCAAGGGCGTAGCAATTGGAACTCGGTGCAACAACTGAAGCAGCCCAAGGTACCTGAAAAAGAGTGGCTGTCCAGAAAGCGGGGGAGGCACATTAGGAAGAGACCAGATAAATGGATTTCTAGAACACAAAAATTATCAAAGTTTCCTCAAGCAGCAGTCTCCTTTTCCATTCTTGAATTTCTATTAAAAAAAAAAAAGAGTTATGCATTATGACAAAGAAGTCGAGGAAATCTGCACTTACCAACAATCGGTGTTATAACAAAGCAGTCAAAGAAATTTACACTCAAGGATCTTCTCCCACTCTGCATCTCTGCAAAGAACATATGATAAAGAACTCAACATGTGACATATGACAACTAATAAAGAAATTTTCCTGCCAGTTTGCTTGATTTTGGGTGGCCAGTTACAACCATGTAGTACAATAATCTTCAGATGATGCTTTTTAGTTAGAGAGGTGGGGAGAAAAATAAAAACGATTGGAAGAAGAAGCAGGCAATCCAATAAAGAAAATAAAAAGGAAAGACTTAGATATCCAAACTGTGGATGGTGATCATCTTATCGATAAATTTCTACAATAGATCACCAAGGTGGAACCAGTTTGCAAGGGCCCAACACCCTAGCCCCAGCTTGCATATGCATAACATGTCCCGCTATCAAGGTTTCAAGTATTGGATGGGACGCGATCACTCTGTGATTTACAGAATGCAATCTACAAGCAAGATATACTTTTGCATAGAGGATAAGCCAACCTGTGCCAGATTAGGAGCATTAGGATCGTCGAGCACCAATCCAAGATCCAATCCTGATCCTTGCCTACAATTTCTATTAGAGACAGTTCAGATTTTGGATACTTTGAAGAAAGGTATAGTGTAACTACATGGTGATTAAGATCGGTGTATGAGTCAGGAGGGTGTGATCTTCCGAATCAGGTTAAGACAAAATTGAAAATTTTTACGAGATGCTTTTACAACATAGGGATGAATTGTGAAGAGTGCTTCGTGGATACGGCTACAGTATGAATGAATTGTGCCTGAAAAATATAAAAGATAAATAACAAGCTTGGGCTTTTCTCTGTCTGAAAAAGAGACCCTCTCGATGATGAAAATTTTGAACCCTGCATGATGCACTACAAATCCACAACCTTATCTAAAACCAGACAGCAAAGATGGAAATCCCAAAAGATAAATAGATTAATCACCTAAAATAAAGTAAAGGAAAAAATTATGTAATTTATGGAACCACTGATAAAAGAAGTATTTCAGCGACCATATTTAACTCGTGATCAGCAACCATAAATTGTTATGAAGAAATACTACTGAAATCACCTCCAATGCAGCACTACTGATTGCTAGTATTGAATGGTCACAACAACAAAATGCCTGAAAATTTATGAGACTGCCATTTCTTTCATTATATATTAGAATTCTAAATCACTGCAAATTTCTGATCATTTGACAGAAGATGGGCATTCTGGACAATCTAAGATAATCTCGCTTTTCCTTAGAAAACGGCACTTTGGATTTTGGCGGTTGGCAATTAGTAGACATTGCTCACTGATAAACGTTCTCCTTAAATAGAAACACTGACTCATACAAATTTGCCACAGCCAAATCAAATCCAAGCAATTCGCTTTAAGGATTTGCAGACCTGGACAAATGATTTTCCCCCGTCCCGGAAGACCAAATTAAAGTGAAAATTTTAAAATCAAATTTCTCAAGAAGAAATATAGCCGTTTATAGATGATTCAAAGGGAAACTAATGAAATGAGTGGAGAAACTGATTAATTCTTACCTGAATATCTTCTCCGGTGCGTCAATCCAAAGTCCAAACTACGAACAGGTTGAACTTGTTCGAGTAACTCTCTTTTTTACTTTGGACAAGGAACCTGTTCGGCGACACGCAGGTTTATGGAAGTTGTAAATCATCACATTGTCGATGAAGTTTTGTCTTCGTCACCGGTATCAAGGGATTCGAAAATGAGGTTGGATCGGCCAAGACTCATCCCGATTCCACCAAGAGGATTTGGGCATATTTGAGCCGATTCTGACTGATTCCTCACCGATTCAAACCTCGATTCAAGTTTGTAGACCTTGCCATAGGCTACAAGCTCCGTACAATCGATATACCACGTCATTAACTTTCACTCCCAATTATATGAAATCAAAAACATTATTTTTCATTTCAATTCATATGTCAAATGTAATGACCTAAGAATTTTTTATGTTTTTTTATTTTGTCTTGAGATGAAGAGCAATCCAATCCGTATATTTTTGCAATGTATTTAGTTTGTATCCATCATGACTTGACCAGAAAATTAGTGAACGAATAAAGTATTTAATGGTTGAATATAGATTAGAATCTATCGACCCTAATTCCAATCAATTCAAATCGGACTAATCCTTGTATAGAGATCAGTGTGTTGAACCGATAAGAAATAAAATCGGCAAAGCTAATCCTTCATCAATGGTGATTTTGGCACTATGAATGGACTTGGCCAATTAGAGATTCAAATAGATGGATGAAGAGATACTCTATTTTCTATGGTGAAGATAAATTGGGTCCTTCAACCATATAAATACCATAAAAATGAATTCAGGTTGACAAAACTGTAAGAATATGACGTAATATTCTTACAATTTGTATCTATCATAACCTACACCTCTCTTCCTTCTTCTTTTTTTTTTTGGTGGGGGAGGGGGGAGGGGGGATAGAAACCCCCCAAGGGAGGACGAATTATAAAGCTTTAAAAGGCGAAAAATAAAGTACAATCAAAGGAAGATTTGATGGAAAAGAGATATTCTACATGCCTAAACAAGTGTAGCAAAGAGACCAATTAGAAATAGCATGGCACTACCATTCACATATCTTTTACTAGAAGGAGAAAGAAACATAATTAAAAAATAATAATAGTAATAATAGAATAACAACAAAAATTTAAAGTAAAAGATGCTTAACATCCATCATAATGGTGGAGGCTTCAACTTGGTGATGGAGGAGTCCAACAAAACAAGTTATAAGAGCTTAGTGATCCGAATGAATAATTATTCCGTGGAGGCCATCATTAAAGTTTGCCCTAACACCCAATCAAATGGCCCAAGCTTCCCCAATACTAGTCGAGGTGAAAAAGGAGTGCTCGGTAATAAACATGCAAATATAAGTTCAATCATCAAGACCTAAAGATCCTGTGCCCATTTAAACCTAGTTCATTTAAAGCATACTTGTCCACAAATCCTTGAAATACTTTAATACTAAGAGTGGCTTTTTGATTGCCATCTTGCTTCTCACCACCATTAAGGATTTCATTGAACTCTCACAAAATCAACCAAGCTCTGAGATTACATTGTCATATACCTAAGTTCTTGTAAAAAAAAAAAAAAAAAAACGAATAATCTAAAGCCATAGGAGGGCCATAAATAAAAGACATTCATCAAAGTTAAACATCATATGAGTTTTTAACTATACAATAAATTAGTCCTAAGCTATAGTTAACCTACAAAGACGCATAATGCATCCACAAGACACACAAACCACCACGAGTTCCAATTGAGTCAACATTTAAAAAAGTTCGTGAAAGAAAAATTGTTCTGTGAAAAAAAAAAAAAAATCTAGCTTATATTTTGTTGAAAAAAAATGACTTATCTAGCTTATTTGTAGTTCCCATGAAAAATAAAGTACAACAGGACATTGCTTGGACACAATTCTCCAAAGGAACTGAACATCAAGGGGTGCCCTAATCCTTCATCAGATGGTTGAATGGAAGGAGGGCAAACCTAAGAGAGACAAGATAAGGAGGATGAGGAGAGAGACTGCTCAGTGGAGGCATGATTAGTCTTCTTTGACCTTTCCTAACCTAACCCCACCTCTCAAAAACGTAGAAAATTACATTATGGCACATAGACCCTACCTCAAGAAAAAAGGTAACAAGACCTCTATTTTTTTTTTTTTGTGGGGTGTAAGGGGTAATAGGACTGACAAGTAAGAACCCGTAATACCAGATTGAAGAAAATAGAGTCAATAGAGTAGAAGGCATCTGAACTGTGAATACGTTCTGAAAGAAAGAGCCCTGCATTCCAATTTCCAGAGCATACCATTTACTATAAAAAGTGCAGAACTCGAAACCCTAAAATGCAGGAATCTTTGGCAATACGAGAGAGAAAGATTTTATAAAAACAAACATGGCGAGACAGTCGGTAGGTTGGATCAAGTTCCAGAAGAGATGGCTGTTGATGCTTATCGTCATATTTTCGATTTCAACCGCTATTGTGTTCATCATCAAAGCTGCATTCGACTCCTGCGATCGAAATTATGAAGGTTCAGGCGTTCTCATCCATGTAGCTCCGCCGACAGGAAGCGTTGCGAATCCGCTCGACTTTATGAGGGCGAAGCTTGTCCTGCTGGTTTCTCATGAACTATCTTTGTCTGGTACTCCTCCTATCTCTCTGTCGTTATTTTAGTGTTTTGCTTTTTCAGTTTCCATTTCTTGTTTTCATCCATATATATATTTTTTTCTCTGTAATGGATTTCTGTGAACACTTTTCTTATAACCACCTTGTAAAACTACATTTCTTGGTACCAAGAAGGGAGCTCATATGTTGTGCCATGGAGTAGCAATGTATGTATTACTATCACTGACCACGCTATCTGTTTTCTTGATCGACATGTTAACTGTAGCCTGATTATCCACAGTCTTCGTGTTTAACTGTTATTCATTAAACTCAAGTACTCAACTAACCTACAGGAGAAAGCTCAGTTATGTTTCGCGCGTTATTAGGAATTTCAAGAAGTTCAATAATTTGGACTGGTTCGACATGGGGTTTCATTGCTGTGAGAAATAAAATTCCATTTACTCCTTTGAGCCCCTGACCTGCTATCAGAATAGATACATTCACTCGTTTTAGCCCCTGACCTGCTACCACACGGTCCACACTTGATTAAATGGATCATTATACTTGAAGGGACTATTGTTGAAGTGGTACTAGTTGGCGCACTTTCTTTCGTGCTTAGTGTGATAGTAGTGTATGCAAAGAAAGGTCCTTCATCTTTAAATTGCAGTACGGGTCAAGTTTGATGCTGATTGCATGTTTTTGGACATGCTAGGTCTGCTGCTTCTATCATGAATATCTAGTGGAATGAGTTCTCATCTCTAGATTGGTCATTAATCCATTGAAGGGGTAGCAGGGTGCCAAATAATACAGATTTTCTACTGCAGTTATTATTATTACAATCCGCTCATGTATGAAATTATATATGACAGGGGGAACACATAGAAGTACTTGTCATGTATAATTCATTCATTTTGATTTTCTGAAGTTATAACTTGGCATATCAGGTAATTTGTTTATTTATGGAGGATTCAAAAGGGCATTTTAATGCAGGTGGACCATTGTTGTTGATGGAGCTAGCATTTCTTTTAAGAAGTGTCGGTGCACAAGTTGTTTGGATTACTATCCAACGGCCAATTGAAACAGATGAAGTTCTATACAGTCTAGAGCAAAAGATGGTGGACCGAGGAGTGCAGGTAACATATTGTCATAATATTTATTTAAAAAATATGCTCCTGATACATAATTTTGTTCTTTCTCACTAATTTGGTTGGCTGTTATTCTATTTATTTCCAAGAGATTCATCGTCATTCACATTGTTGGGAATGTAGACTTTAGTTGTCTCATTTATTTTTACCAAGGCATCACTGTATTGATAAACCAGCATTATTAGGCATTCAAGATTGCAGAGTAAAAGTTACCCCTAGGATGTTTAATATTTTTACAAACATTTTCTATCAAATTTACATGGATTATGTTATGATGATACAAAATGGACCATATTCCAAGGAAAGTACACCATGGCCTTAATTTATTTTCTTTCCATGTATTTGTCTGACTAATTTTTTCCCTCTTGCGTGCATGGGAATTGCTTACATGACTGTTTATTCTTAGTTTCGTTACTTTTCAAAAGGTTTTTAGCATGATATAGAAAATAGAATAGATGGATATAACTAGAGACTGGTTCAACCTCGCAAAAATTACCATTGCATCTCCTGGTTTTGTAACCTGAATTTGGGTTAAACCTGTGATTTTGATCTTTCCCATCAGATAATGGGCCCCAGTGAAATGCCAGCCCAAAATTGATGCAGATAAAACTCAGAAGTGAGCTTATTTAGCAGAACTAAGCCTTGGATTACATGTTTCTAGGCCTTTGGTCCAGCGGGTTTCTTTGTAATAGCCCACTTTAATAGGTCTAAAATATGGGTAGGAGGTAGGAATTCAGGATTACCGATCACCCTTATTAGGTTGTCTAGTTAGAGTCTTATTTATTTATTTTTAATTGTTATTAAAATGTCCTACATAGGCTGTATTAGGTCTCTATGAGTCCAGCCTTGTTTAAGTTGTTTCTTCTTTTTTTGTTATGAGTTCTAGTGGTAGTAGACTAACTCCATAGCAAGCTCTCATCTGGAGGAGTATTAGGCTTAGTTTGAGACCTGTTTAGAGTCTTTTATTTAAACATACGTTAGGGCATTGGGCAATGCCTTACCCACGAATTTTGATAATTTAATGAAAGGCTTTTTATTTGTTTTAGTCTTTGGATTTAGGCTTGCATCTGTGGGATTTGAGTGTTTAATTGCTGTGAGATTCAGTAGTGAACCCTGATGGGATCCTGTGTTGGGGTATTAGTGGGATTCCAGCTCTGCAAATCAGGTGGGATTCCTGATTATATTCTTCTCTTATTTTCTACCGTTCTAATCATTGATTTAGGTCAGTTTGTGCTATCTTTCTACACCATCCCGCGGCTAGTACTTTTTCTGTTTCCATATTGCTTTCTTAACATTAATCTGATTATTATTCTGCCCTATCTTCTTCAATTTCGTCTCTGATTTCTATTTCCAGTTTTGTTTGTAAATTCTATTTCAAATCAGGAACCTATTCATTGATTTTAGAAGTCCTACTTGAAGTCTATTTCTTCAAAATCTCAATTTTCAAGTTCATTGATTTAATAAATTCAGTTCATCCATTGATTCTGTTTTGAACTTATTGTCAGAGTTTGGTTTCCTAATTCAAGCAAGTTATTAGTGTCATTCTGACCATCAGTTTTAAACCCAAGTTCACTGGATTGTTCCCCTTGATTGAAAGACCCTTTGAAGTTTGACCAGAATTTTATAAGCACATGGGTTGTTTTGAGTAAGCTATAATATTTTCTCCCAAGATGATTTGTCCTTTTTCCCTGTGGTCATGTCACAAGCTGATCTCCCGCTAGACTTCACTGGTTCGAGATTAGCACTGCTGTATCAAATATAGCAATAATGTCTCTTTCTAATTTTACTCTGATATTTTGCTTAAAACATATGCTGGCTTAGAAAGCCTGTTAGTTTACTTTCTTTTACCTTGTTCATTTTGGTGGAAAGGGTATTCTCCGTACTCCCATAGCTTCTAAATGTGGTTTTCCTCACATTGTCAGGTCTTTCCTGCAAGGAGTCAAGAAGCTCTAGATACGGCTCTTAAAGCTGATTTGGTTGTTCTAAACACTGCCGTTGCTGGAAAATGGCTGGATGCTGTTCTTAAGGAGGATGTTACTCGTGTTCTTCCAAAGATTTTGTGGTGGATTCATGAAATGCGAGGGCATTACTTCAAGATGGAGTATGTTAAGCACCTCCCTTATGTTGCAAGTGCCATGATTGATTCACATACAACGGCAGAATACTGGAAGAATAGGACTCGAGAACGTTTAGGGTATGCCACCGGCATTGTTAAGATCGACAATGATTGCATTTTCTTAACACAACTTCAGTTTGGTTCTCTGTTACGGAAAGTGGTTAATATTTTGTGTAAAGCTTTAGGACACTGACAGCTCTAATTTTTTCCCCTGGGAGCTTTGTTTGGCCAGTTCTTGTGTTCTTAGTTTAGTTGTAATTTAGTTCTGTCATCTGGAAAATGTGAAGGATCTACTATGTTCTGAGTACAATTGTGTGACTTTATGCTCTTCAGTTACTTAATTTCCGTTGCTGAAGATGTTCACAGGCATAATACAGCAGCATGAAGGTTAGCTCTTTAAAGTCCTCTAGGGCATTCTAATAATATCTAAAGGGAGCTATTTGTCCATTTACATACCTTAGTGTGGAACTAACTGTTCTTAAAGACTCATTTCATCCTAAATCTATATGCTTCTCACTGTTTGGCCTGGTCAGCCATTTGTTGTTAGCACTGTAGTTCGTGTAATATTGTGTATAAACTAACTGTTCTTAAAAGCACATCATTGAGCAGTGTTGTTAATGATGATGATAATGATGATTTAGTAATGTGAATGGCGGTACTTGTATATTTTTTCATAATTTCTCCCCCCTTCTATTTAGAAATAAAAAGAGAAGAAACTGGAAGCTGTTTTTCATTTTATTTACTGAGTGAATGGCTTGTTGAAAATGCGAAATAAGAGAGAGATTATTCGTCTCAAGAAAGATAGAAGAAGAACAAGGAAAATTAACAGAAAGATTGTCATCTTGCTACTAGCAACTTTATGGTAAACCTTTTAGTTTTGTTTGTTACTTTCTTGCTTAAGAATCGTAGTATTGATTATTTTGTGGTTCTACCGTTTAGTATTACTCTGAGGGTTACTAAGTTTTCCTCTAAAGTCTCAATCTCAACTGATTCTTTGCAGCAGTTTTTAAACGTGTTTTGACACTAGTGTTAGAACACCGTTGGTAAAGACTAAAGATGAACAAGTTGCCAATAATGGGAGTTACCTTGGTTCAGCTAGTTTCTGTCTTGTATGATGTTTCCCAATGATATACTTTGATTGATGAGACGAGAGAGGCTGTGAAGAACAAGTTACATCTTTCTTGTGAAAAATGCAATGCACATTTAATGAAAATTAGGGTTAGACATTTGGTATTAGTTAAAAGTGCCGATCAAGAAACACCATTAGCACCAGTTTTTCATCATCTTGTCCAATCATCCGCAAGGAGGGAGAGATTTAAAGGTGGGTACCCTTAGGATTCGAGTGGGATGGTTTAAGTCAGGAGACATTTCTACAGTCCCATGTGATTGGTCCATGATATAGATTCTAAGATATTTTATCATTTCCTAGTTCTTTTCCATTGGGTTTGGAAATTCAACGTACTACACATGTGCCAGTGAATGCATAAGAAAACTACGTTTTATCACTGCATTTAATACTCACCTTTATTTTTCATACTGTATACTTGTCCCTTATTTATTTATTTTTTATTTTTGGAGGCTTTCTTCATTTACGTTATTTTAACCTGCAGGATCAAGATGCCTGAAACTCATGTTGTTCATCTTGGGAATAGCAAAGAATTGATGGAAGTAGCAGAAGATAATGTGGCCAAAAGGATTCTTCGTGAACATGTCCGAGAGTCCCTTGGAGTGCGGAATGAAGATGTTCTCTTTGCCATCATTAATAGTATGCACTTTATGTTCCAGGGAGCTACCATGCTATGCTTTGACTAGTACCATGATAGACCTGGTTGTTTGATAAACCATATTAAAAAGAAGAAGAAAAAAAAGGCATTGTCAAAGTCCTTTCATTGGTTAAAGTTTTGTTGTTGGATTTGGTTGCTCAAATCCATAAATCATATAGTTGATTTTTTGAATTTAGGCATGAGTTTCTGGGCTGGGTCCCAGATTACTAAAACCCCCTCTTTTAAGTCCACATTATGCTTCATAATTCTTTGGCATCTTGGATGAGAGGGGAAAGTATTCATTATTGTTTTTGCTGATATATCTAGCTGTCATTGTTGTTGACAAAATCTGCATGATTTTGTGTTTTTGAGTACTTAGTGTGAGATAAATGCAGGTGTTTCACGTGGCAAAGGTCAAGACTTATTTCTCAGTGCCTTCTTTGAAAGCTTGCAATTTATCCAAGAAAAGAAGGTCCAGGTGCCATCATTGCATGCAGTAATAGTGGGAAGTGATATGACTGCTCAGACCAAGTTCGAAAGAGAACTGCGTGACTTTGTAATTGAGAAAAAAATTCAGGATCAGGTTCACTTTGTCAACAAGACCTTGACTGTTGCTCCTTATCTGGCTGCGATAGATATTCTTGTCCAGAACTCTCAGGTATTTGCATGCCTACCATTCAGTTCAAGTGTTTAAAATAACCCCACCCCACACGCCCACACCCCTCCCCCCCCCAAAAAAAAAAAAAAAAAAGAAAAAAGTCCTTACTTCCTATGTGTTCCAATTTGGTACATATTAGTATATATTTTTTTTCTTTTGGGAAATGCTGGCAAAAGTAAAGTTTCCTTTGCTGCGCACATGCCATGTTTGCCATAATTGTCCACAATGTGGTTCTCTTTCCCATACTTTCAAGTTCTAGTTTAATTTTAGACTCTGACGGGCGCAGAATGAGATGTTTCAAGTAGTTCAAGTATCATCATTCAGTCAATCTCCAAAATCTAAACTATAGTACTGTGTTCTGTAGAGCAGGGACATCAATTATTTGTAGAACGGTATAGAGAGATTTGTCTTATGTTACTGAGAAATTTCATTTCCAGTGCTCATCTGATTGACCAGATCCCAGAGAAAAGTCCAAGTTTTCTGGGTTTTGGTTTGCTGATATTGATATACCATATTTCTTCCTTATTCTTATTCCAGGTTTCTGACTTTCGATTTCTCCTTACCTTCTAGTTCTGAATTCAGTTTTATTACTTCTTACAAATCTGTCTTGCTATTCCATAATCTTGTATTTTATTTTCTCTTTAAAATCATATTTGCTATTAGTTATATCAATCTGTTTTCGTTGGTTCTGGAATTTATCGGCAGGTTCTATTTCATTTTCTCTAAAAATAGGGTTAGGATTTTACCTACCTGCACAAAAGAATATTGGAAAAACAAACTGACATATTGAAAGGGCCTAAGAGGTACAAAATACGGGAAATAAAAGCCGAAGAATATAAGAATTAGGATAAGGAAAAAAAAGAAAGGAGTTTCCGTGAGAATATGTCCATGTACCATGAGTGAGAAAGAAGGAATTCAGCTGAAATTTTGGAAATTCATCAGAAAATTTTTTCCCAATACAAAGTATTCAATGCCTTTTAACTATATGTTTATGTCTCTGAAAATTGATAGATTGATTGGGGAAGGAAATCTGCCAATGTTATCTTGGATGTCTACTGTCTACGCATGTAGATGAGTCTTGGAGATTAGCACATATGGTCAGATTCAGTCAATCCCTTGCCTCCAGGATGGATTGCTTTTTCCAATCAAATCCTAGATTGGTCAATGAGTTGTCTTCATGAACTAGCCAAGCAAAGAGTGTTCTATCCAAGGTTGTGTTGTGGAAATAGTATTACATTGTTAGGAGTGGTCAGGCCTGTGGTTTCTTCTCTTTGTTTTTGTTGTGTGCTATATCTGCATGATGCAGGAGCGCTTCCGTGGGAACCCATTGCTACTTGTTGGTGGGTGGGCCCATAAGTGATCCGAGTCAGGTTTTGAAACCCTGGATCTGCATCACTGCATCTACCTTCTTTTGGAGCATTATTAAACCCTATGTTTTCTTTATTTTTTAGTAAATAAATTGTTACTTATTGAAAAAAGGAAAAATAAATATATGTAAGGGTAGGGGATAGCATCCACCCCCCCATTTATTGCCTAATAAAATTTTATCTTTGACTGCTATTAAGATAAGGGGGAGGTTCCCTCCGATGGCCCTGTGCAGTTTCAGGCGTTGGAGGGGGTATTTAAGACTTTTTATAGGGGGTGCTACAGTGTTTTGCATGGGGAAATGACGCCCGCCTGCAGTTTGGGTTTTAAGCGGTTGTCATTGGAAACTTTAACCCTTGAGAGATAAAAACTCTAAAACTAGAGATCCTATCTTAAACTGATGCCCTTATCAGAGACTCAAAATTGCATGTAGGATTTTCCTTTGCTGGTAACTTATATTTTACATAGGCGAAAGGATCAAGGTTTATCCATACCCAAACTTGAAATATTTTGTCCTCAAATCTTTATTTTCTCTTTTTTTCTTTATCAGTAACTCAGATATCATTATACATGTTATCTCCATCAGCTTGAGAGAATATATCATTCGTTTTTATTCTCAGGCTGTCCACATTCAGCCTCTACCCTTTAATTGTTTCTTTATCTGATTGTTTGTTAATTTGGATTTGTTTTTTAGTCCCTTTTTTCTATTTCATGGAATCCAAATATATAGTTGTTCTTTGTATAAATTTTTTTTTTGGAGATGAACAAGGTTGCAGTTTTTTGTAGAAGCTTGACCATTTAATTAATCTTTAGGCCCGGGGAGAGTGCTTTGGACGGATAACCATTGAAGCTATGGCATTTCTGCTCCCTGTTTTGGTAAATCCTGTACTTAGTTCACTATGTGCATGTTTGGTATTTGATAATTAGACTTTAGCATGCATCTGTACAAATGTGACATCTTTAGAACATGTATTTCTTCATACATCCTTCCTTTTTGTTTGTTGCTTTTTCTGTTCACATGTTTGTTAGAATTGAGCTTGATGCAGTTGTTGATCAGCTCAATAGGGTAATGGATCCCCTAGGCACAGAATGTAGAATTTGTTGTTCTCTCCTATCAGTTGAGCTCTTATAACATAGGAAGTAGGATTTCAAAAGGTTTGATCTTTCACTTTGTACTCTTATTTATTTGTTTTCTTTGATGTTTGCATTTCCTGCATGTTTGATGATCTTGTATCTGCTTCTGCTGTATATGCTTCAGCTACACTATACATACACAGGGTGATTTGTACCTTCTAACTTCTCATCATCTTCAAAGCTCGAAGTATGAGGAGGATTATTATTTAGTATATTTAATCTTTTATTTTTATTTATTTTTTAAATTGATGCCTTAAAATTCTATTGTTGAATCGGGGGAAAGAAACTGTAAAACGGTAAAAGCATTCTCTGAGTACAACATGCACAAAATTACATGCCAATGACATCTTCCCGTTGATGGAGTTCAAGTCTTATTATATACCATGCAGATGATGGTGGCAATAGTGCTTTGTCCTTAAATTCCTTTGTGTCCCAGAAAACTGTAAACAGTGTCACCTTCCAAAGAAAATATCCTTGGTTAATACATCAGTGAATGGCCAAGGTGAGAAAACCCCCTGTCCCTCCGTTGCCCATAGGCTTACTCATTCTGTATTCTACACGGTTCACATCTCCATTTCACTCGTCAATGCAAAAAATGTTTCCTTCCTTTCCATCCATGTCAGCCAAAAGGCTGCAGGAGGTTATTTTCCATGAATTGTGCCCCTTGGATGCTAGATGGGCCCTGTATCTTCATAAACAATTCATCCTATTTCTGAAAGCACAAAAATGTACTACCCAGTTCAAAAAAATGTTTCCTTCCTTTCCATCCCTAAGCACATTCAGTTGATCCATCTTTTGAACCTCATGGAATATCTACTAATTTCTTGATATTTAGCCTCACATTTTACCCACCTTATGACATGATTGAAACTTCCCTCTGTTTGGAAGTCAAAAGGCAAGATAAAAATGATATGAGATTCCCATTTCAACGGGGTTTATGTTGTTGCTCGTGTTGCTTAGTTACAAAAACAGATATAAACTTGTTTGACGTTTGATGGATATGTATATCGTGAACAACTGTGCTGCAGGTAGTTCGTATATGTCAATCTAATAAATTAAACTTACTGTCATTTGTTGTTGAAGATATGACCTTTTGACCAAGATGGTAATGATTGTCCATATCCCACCCCCACCCACGGCTCCAAAAAAAAAAAAAAAAGGAATAGTTCTTTTTCAATGAAAATGTGTGAAATCATGCTATTAGTCATTAAGGTCTTACAAGTTTGTGTATTAGCCTTTCAATCCATATCATTGGTGGGATTATCATTCTTGCTGAAAATTACATCAGGGAACAGTAGCTGGAGGTACTACAGAGATTGTGGTCAATGGTTCCACTGGTTTGTTGCATCCTGTCGGTAAAGAGGGTGTCACTCCTTTGGCAATGAATATTGTGAAACTTGCCACACATGTCGAGAGAAGGTTGACAATGGGAAAGAAGGGCTATGAGAGGGTGAAAGAGATGTTCATGGAGCAACATATGGCCCATAGAATTGCTTCAGTTCTCAAGTCAGTCTTGCAGAAGGCAAATAGCAGCGCTCATTCCTAAGTTTCAGGCTGTCTTGACTTTTACTGATATCCATGTATCATTTTCCAATATCATGGTTCCCCTTCCTCCCTGTAAGCTGGAATGCTGTACATATGTGTGCAATTAGTAGTTTTGATCCCAAGCTTAATGTCAGTCTTTTAGCCAATGTTCTTAAGCTGGAGCTGAGTAGCAAACCCAGATCCTCTCCAGCAAAACCAGTATGTCCAGTGTGCATCGGATGGCTGGCAGCATCTGGAGGTGCGTGCCCGGGTGCTGCCAGCCATCCGATGTGCGCTGGATGCATTGGCGTGCTGGAGAGGATCCAGACTTCAAAGTATCAGACTCCCTAGTGTTCAGATCCATGGTTCAGTTCATGGTCCAGAAGGTGGACTGCTAATGGTCTAAATTATGATGCTGATAATGAAATCTATACAAAAAAATACAATACTGTTCCCTTGTAAAGGTGTAGGTCAATGATAAAGTGGATGCAAAGGGAAGTTCATTACCATTAAATAGTACAGGTTATTAGGGTACCCGATGGGTCGGGTGGGGAATCCATCAACCGACAAAGCCATATCTATCCCGGGGGGGGGGGGGGGGGGGGGGGGGTGTGAATGGAGCAGGGTTGGATTTAGACATGAGAGCTTGTGGTGGACATGGTTTCTACTTTCTTTGAAAGCCAACCGAGTTTGAAACTCATGATGTCTATTATCTCGTGAGGTAATCTTACCTTTTCTTAATGAAAACATAGCATTAAGTGTTATGCAATTAGTAATAGGGTTGCAAACCTTGAGTGTTGTATGATACAGCTTTTATTTTTGAGCCTCTTTCTTATGTGGAGTGTTTTTTTTTTTTGGTAAAGATTATTTGGAGTGTATCATATTCTCCTTTTAGGGTTGGGTTTTTTTATTAGGACGATTTGTTACCATGTCCTTATTGTCACAAATAAATTCCTCCCTTGAATTTTATCACTTACCCTTACCCTCCATGGAGAGAATGTGGAGAGCTTTTAGGGGTGCCAATAAGAAAATCCCTCCATTGGAAGAGTACAAATGTCTACTTAAGTGCTGTCGCCCTTTAATTTTGCAGAAAGTTGAGGATGAATTGGCTAAATCAATCAGAAGTACTTCAATTCTTAATTGATTTTTGAACTGTATGCAATTATTCTTTACTCCTATAGATTTATTAGGTCTTCTCTCTCTTTCAAATGTCAAAGCTCCAATACAAATGGAGAAACGGGAAATGATTTATGATTGTTTGAAGATCAACAACATGGAATGACTCGTTTCTTTCTTCTGTTTCTTCTCCCCACCCCACCCCAATTAATGTATCTAAGGCTTTAGTCCCCCTTTTTCTTTCTCCCCTCGTATGTCATTGGAACTCTACATGGGTCCTCGTGCTTTAGGCCTCCTTTTTAGATATACTCTTTGTCAGTTTGTACCTCACCATCCTTGCTATCTTGTAGAACCAGAAAGCACTCACTAATTGCAATCCGAGCGCCATGGCCTATAACCAAAACACCAGAAGAAACAATTCATAATTTGGTTGTTGGTCAGGTAATGGTAGCTGGGAACACTACTAATGAACAAATCCTCTTATGCCTAGATAGAATATGGTGATTGACCGAAAACAAATAAGCATTATAATGACTACTATCTAGCGCAGTTAGTGAAGCTATGGTGTATTAAGCTCACACTCACCGGGAGGTCTCAAACTCCTGGCTGTTAACTCTCCCCCTTCCCATCTTCTATAGAGTAGGTACTGACAAAAAAACAAAACACTAGTGCAGATTAACACCTCACCTTTATGAGTAATGGGTTGTCAGCAGAGAGAGTCGCATAAGTGAGGTAAGGTCCGGCGACCATCCTTCCAAGTGAGAAGATTACTGCAAACAAAACCTGTATATAACTAAAATTAGTACACCTTAACCTATACCTTCGCCAAGTCACGGTAAGAGAAATTCATCTCAAAACAAAAGACCAAGAGCATTAAGAATGGAACTAACATCAGCAGCTAAATTGAGGTTGGTGTCTCTGTAACCAAGTTCTTTGAGAAATTCCCTCATGTGAAGAAAAGGGCTGGAGATCTCTGTAACCCACACTGCTGCAATCAACTCTGATCCACACTATTTGAGAGCATAAATTCAATCAACAAAACAGTATCATAATCTGCAGTTGAACCTGTATAAGTGCACATGGAAAGATAATCCCCTCAAGGGAAAAAAAATTATAATTCATTGAATGCAAAAGGTATTTAATATATCTAAACCTTGAAACAAAAAATTGTTATAAAGATCTTGGATTGTTGTGACCAGATCTTCGGATCGAATCCCACTTACGAGGAGAAGAGAACAGGGTACTTACTCTTTCATAGACAAGGCCAGCCCCAATACCAAAAATGCTAACCAGATGATGAACTACATTATCTATGTTGACATGGTTGTCGAACAGGCAGCATACAAGATCATAGACGAGGTAACCAAGAGTTACAGCCAATGTTTTCATCTGCAGGGTCCAACAATAAGATCGAGTTCATCCCCAATTTTTGTTGAAAGAAAAGAAACTTTCACCCCACAAGATAACCTCTCCAATCGAGGATATTAGCAGGAAGAGTACTGAGATACCTGTGATGGAGAAGACTTTGAAGCCAAAGGACAAGCTGGGCAACTCCAGTCTTCAACAGAGAGAGAACACAAAATGACAGCCAAGGAAGCATGGATTGTAGAAACAATGCGGTTGCAGAAACTGAGTGATCGTTTCCGGAAGATCTTTATGACTAGAATAAAAGCCACTGTCCATGAAATCACTACCCAAACAAGAAAAATCATAGTGTAATCCTCCAGCTAGAGACCTCCTGCAAGAGCAAATCCTCCTAAATCAACGACTATATCAAGTCTTTGGCATGTGGGTAACTGAATAAAATTCCAGAATTGAACTCAGATCCTTAGGAGGCTAATTTGAATTTCCTACTCGGAAAAGCAAGTAACAGCAAGAAAGAATTAGATACGAAACGGATATATTTCTGGATACGGAGACTTTAACAGCTAAGAACAGCACAGACTTATCAGTTCACCGATCTGCTAAAGACTTTTTGTAGACAAGTTTCATAGAATTATTGAAGCTCGTACATGTGGGTGGGACGATGGGTTAGGTCAGAGGCATCTTTTCAATGAACAATTACAAATCATCACAACCTCAAAAGCTCCAATTCCGGTGAACAATCTCTTCTATTCGATTTCAAATCATCCCAGTTCTTATTTATTTGGAACAGAGTCAAAGTTGAGACAAGCAAATGGGTTTACTTTCAAATAAATCATCATTCACCAAACATGAAAGTCAAACCAATAGAGGATTAATGCTTATCTCTTCTTACAAGCAATTTCCAATTTCCAGACTTTTCATTCAAACTATAACAGGGTGAGTGATTAATTGACGCATAAAACTATATATAAATCTCTTTAATTTAATACGTAAACGTATGAAGTAAGTACTAAGCAGGATTTAAGGATGAAACACAAGAATGCAAGCATGGGACAAAACCCAGCAAACTCAAAAAAAGGCGTGGGATATTGACGGGTTACCTCTCCATTCTCTTTTCTTCCAACACAGGGCAAGCCTGCATGATCTCCTCCTTTTCAGGTGAAAATGAAACCCACACTTTCTACACCCATTTCTTGTTCTATGGTCTCTTTCTCCCCTCGTATTATAAAAACCCCAAGTTACCCCTGGTATCCATCCCTCTCCTCCCAAACTCCTCCAACAGCCCACCACCACCACCCCCACACCTGCCCTCTACATCTCTCCCAACCCTACCCACCCCTCCTCTAATCCCTTTCATAGTCCTTGCCTAACCCTTATCAGCAATCCTGCTTGCTCAGATAGCCCTCTACCTAAAGAGGGTAGAGGGCTATCTGAGCAAGTAACATATGTGAGTGTATCAATGAAGTGCAATAAAATGATATTAAACATAACAGGTATCGATGTCATTTTATGTGAAAAAGAGAGATACATGGAAATGCTAGTGCTCGATTAGTTGAATTAACATTTTTCCCAAAAAATAATAAGGTTATCCTCCTCATCGGTCAACCAATTAATAATTGAGAAATAATCTTCAAGGATAAAAATGATGACCCCATGAAACATGAAACGTCACAACAACCAAATAATAATTGGGATAGGATACAAAAAATGTTTAACTCATGAATCATGAAACATGAAACATCACGCTAACCAATTAATAACTGAAAAAATAATCTTAAGGGAAAAAGATCCAATGCCGATAGTGTGGGGACATCTTCCCCTTACATCCTAAATTACTAATCATGTTGGATTTGGATCGATACTTTCTCTTCTTACATCATGTGGACCACTATTGCATGAAATCATTTCTTAAACTGTGATTGTTATTGTGTGGAAAATTTCTCCTACACTAATGGAATGCGAAATCCTTTTCCTTTCTTTTTGTTTTATTTTATTCGCCCATATTTGATGTGTTTAATCTTTCTTTCTCTTTACTTCACTAATCTGTATTTGGTATAACTTCTGAACTTCATGGATGATTGAAACCTTGAAGAAAATTGCTATCCCATAACTTTCACAATAAAAAATTCTCATTTTAAATATGTAATTTGGAGAAAAATCCCTAACAGGTTATGTGGAACTGGCTCCAAACACAAGAACACATCAAATTACTGACCCACCTCTCGTGAAATGAAAAATCCACTCATATTGATACCCTTTCATACAATCTCATTGCCCAGGCTCATGTAGGGTAGAAAGGGTCTGTCTTATTAATAATTGGTTTTAATTTTGATTTTTAAAATAAATGCTTCGGAATACACTCATGATTTAAAAAGCCAGAATCGGATCTGTCGAAAGAGAATCAGGGATAAAGATCTTGATTTCGAACGTTTCGAAGCGGCCGATTTTAGGGTTTTGAGCACCTAACTCAACCCGATTCTGAATTTTGAACCCTTAACGCACCGTAAGGACGAATCCCGGTTCACTTCCCCCAGTCGGAGTTGTCGGACAGTCTCCTCCCCACCACACTTGCCAGAAATGGAAACATCTTACATTTCTGCAACTCCGTTTCCATGTCGATTTGGATTTCGGATTCTTCCACGAGCATCGGCATCGGCATCCCTTCTTCGACGCTGGTATCCTCCTTCTAGTCTGCGCTGTTTTGCCTCCTGCGATCAGCAATCCCTAAATATGGATAGGAAGATGCTTATAATGGGCATGGGTTTTGTCGGACAGTTTTTCGCGCACCAACTCGAACAAGATGGATGGTAAGTGGTCATGGTAATTCTCTCTTTTTTTTTCTTCCTTAATATATTTGCTCTAGTTCTAATGCTTTCTAAGATCTGGGATTGAACTTCGATCTTCATTTAATCCTCTGTTTTGCTTCCTGATTCCATTCACTGGAACCGGGATGAAGCCTTTCCGGTGTTCGAGCGTTTTCTTCTGGAGAAAGTTGACGACTTGGGTTTAACTTGTCGTGTAGGGAGGTTTCTGGGACTTGCACTAGTGCGACTAAGAAGAAGAAGCTGGAGGAGATGGGATTCGATGCACTCCTTTTCAGCTCAGATGACCATGACCTAGAGTAAAGTATCTCTCGCCTTATTTCATGTTTGCACACTCTGCATATAGTGTAGTGCTGCTAGTCATGAGTCCTTGAGCAGAACCCGGCATAATGTAGTCGGAGCTTTATTGGTTTTGGGGTATAGTGTTGGGGCTGGAAGCGATGTGGGAAGAACCGTGTGTGAGTTTGGTATATTTTCTTGGGCGTGAATTGCCTGTGATCTGATGGGTTTGGACTTTGGATTCAACTCACTAATAAACCCCAGAATCGAGGTTCCCGAAAGCGGTCAGCGCCCTGTGTGCAGGGTCTGTTCGCAGTTGTTTTATTTCCTTACTTTCATCAAGATTCAAAGCTCACCTAGTTTGTTCTAGTATCATAAGTTATACTACCCAAGGACTTTGTCAACAAAACCACAATCACAACGTCGAAGCCTGTTCATGCCAGTCAGTTATGAATAGGTTTTGTCTTACTGCATGGTATGACATGGGGACTCTGGCCACCATCACAAAGAGCTTTGGTACATGCCCAGCTTCGTCAGAGTCGAGTAAGCCTGCACGAATTGGGCTTTGATGCTACTCAATAAGTATTAAGGTTTAAAGCACCTCGTCCAAGCTTCAATGGAGTTGTCGTCATAGATTGTGCCCAATTTAGATACTGAGGCTCTTACAATAAACTTTCTTTTTATGACAACTTCCATAACTTCCTGTTTTCTGCTTGTCTTGCCAACTTTGTCCGTTGTTTTTCCAGCCTCGGAAGCATACTTCCTCTCGAATATGCTACTCATATGCTTGTCTCGGTTCCTCCTGTTGCTGGTCTTGGTGATCCAGTAAGCTAACAGATAATGCTTCAGAGCGTTTTTGACATTGGATTGTTTTCATCATCTTTAGGTTGCTTCTTTAATCATCACCACGATATCTTGGCCTTTAATATCGGTAAATGCAGGTGCTTTACCGACATCAACACCTTCTACAGAGTAGACTAATCTGTGGAAATCTTCAATGGTTGTGCTACCTGTCATCAACAAGTATGTCTCTGTCACAAACTAAAACTACTATTCTGATGACTGTTTCATGTCAGTTTCCTATTGACTTCTTTTGGGGTTTAGAGCAGTTGCCTCTTAATCAATTAAACACCAAGTCAGATTATTACATTGTAACCAGCTTTTGGTGCTGATGCACCCCAACCACA
>NC_056566.1:14986006-15008015 GCF_013358625.1 Macadamia integrifolia
AAAAAAAAAAAAAAAGAAGAAGAAGAAGAAGTAAACTTGAAAATAAAGAGAAATTCAGGATAATGAGGGTCAGAGAAGACCCTATAACGTAAGGGTCAGAGAGAATCATTTAACTTTGACTCTCTTGGGAACACACTCACCCAAGTGGGACTTACCATAAGAGAATCACAATTCACATTGGGGTTCACATTGTGCACCCAAAAGTACAAAAATGCTCATTCATTTGCACTTCTACAAGAAAAAAATGATGAATTAAGTTGTTGGAAAAGAGCCATTGGAGAAGAGAGAAAAGTGGAGCTATGAGCAATAAATATTCATGACATCATGCTGATGTCATCATTTTCCTTTGCTTGAAAGAACTTGTCCTCGAGTTTTAAAGTGTCAAATTTTCATCCAAATATCAATGATCAAATTTCTTCAACTTGTCCTCTACCCCTCTACATGGTTCTACAGAATCAGAACTTGCTTTGTTATCAAGTTGATGCAACTAAAAAAAAAAAAAAAAATGAGAATTCAAAATAGAGTAAAAAATAAAAAAAAATGGACATATTTGATAACAAGGGTCAGGGAGGACACTTAACTAATGGGTTAGAGATGATCACTACTATGGGTCTAAGTGTGAGACTCACTCATCACTAGAGAACTTCAAACTCAGATTGGGTTCACATGCTCACCCAAAATACAAAAATACTCATTTACTTATTTTTTTTTATAAACAAAAAATACAAATATATAAGAAAATGTGAAAAAGTGTCGTTGGAAAAGAGTCGTTGAAATAGAGCCGTTGAAAAAAGTTGTTGAAATAGAGCGTTTGGTAAAACTGTTTGAAATGGAGAGAAAAGTGGAGTCACAAGCAATAAATGCTTATGACATCATGCTATCGTTATCATTAGTGATGTAGCATTGGTCACTAGTATTTAACACCCACTCTACTTTCTCCCTCTGTTTTAACATCTTTCTCAAGTAATGGATTTTTTTTTTTCAAATTCACTCTTTTCAGGGCATCTCCAATGGCTCTTTTTCAACGTCTCTATTCTAACGATTCTTTTTTTCCCTCCCTTATATATGTTTGTATTTTGATTTATAGAAGAATAATGAATGGTTATGTACCTTGAATTTTTTGGGACAGCCATGTGAACCTCATGGTGAGTTTGAGGTCCTTTAGTGATGAGTGAGTCTCACACTTGGGCGAATGAGTCCCCAAGAGAACCAAGAGAACCAAGAGTTAAATGGTCCTCTCTAACCCTTGTTATCCTTTATATGGTCCCTTATTTTGCAACGAAACATTCCTTCATCTTCTATCATATTTTTCATTTTTTATTGAGTTGCATCAATTTGGTATCTGAGCAAGTTTCGATTCTTGTGATGAGCAAGTTCCAAAATCGACCTGAAAGTAATAAATGAGTTTGACGATGGAGAAGGTTACCGATGATTGTTTCACTATTCCAGTGGATGGGAGTATGCCTCCAGTGTTCAACGGAGCGCAACAGAAGGATTACTTGCATTAATTTGGCGCTCAGGAAAATGATGATTGTTTCAAGTTCAAAGATGAATTCTTTCAAAGCAGGGGGAAGTGATGGAACCATATCACAAGTATTTAATGCCCACTCCACTCCACTTTCTCTCTCGTCCAACGTCTTTCTTAGGTAATGGTTTTTTCCCCCTTTTAAATGTACTCTTCCAAGGCATCGGCAATCGCTCTTTTCCAATGGATCTATTCAAACAGTTTCCATATGTGTATATATATATATATATAGTATTTAGTTTGTAGAAGCATTAATGAATGCTTATATACCTTGTATTTTTGGGAGAGCCATGTGAGCCCCATGGTGAGTTTGAGGTCCTTTAATAGTGATTGAGTCCTACGCTTGGGTGAGTGAGTCCTTAAGAGAAACCCCAAGTTAAGTGGCCCTCTCTGGCCCTTGTAGATTGTCATCTTTGACCTTATCCTTTATTCGGTTCCTTCTTTTGCAATATAACTCTCTTTTATCTTCTATACTATTTTGCCTTTTGGATATGAGCTACATCAGGTACTTTGAGTAATTGTTGTTTTGGAATTTGAACATGAAATGAAGTTAGCACCCTTAACTTTTGTATGCTTTATAGCATTGTCAGCAACCTGGAAAGTCTAGGATCTTCTTCTCTGCTTTCTGGGAATGTCAAGATGTTCACTCAAACTGAATTGACAGTCAGCTTCCTATTTGTCTAAATAGTTTGAATTTTGAACCATGGCTTTGGGCAATCATTGATGTGCTTTTTGTTCAAGAGCAGGTGTTTATGGAGATTGTGGTGGTGCATGGGTAAATGAGGAGTAAGCAAATCTACCTGAAGTCATGAGTTACATATAAACTGTAGATGAGTAAGTTAGGCACAATCGTCACTAAAAAACTGTGTGGTCATGTGACAGTTATCCACTGAATAATCTAACTGAATCAGCTAAAGCAAGGTTGGCTGCTGAGGATGGATGGTTGGATCTGGGCCATTCTCTTGGGGTTTCAGTGCAAGTAATGCGGCTTGGGGGTATCTATGGTCCTGGCAGAAGGTTTGTCTGGAGATTACATATTCTTGATGCATATTGTTCTCATGTAAGATTTGTTCCATGCAAATGTTTATACATGTTATCATTTGATTAACCACTGGAATGGGGCTGCCTTTGCATTCATATTGTATTTTGAATTTGTATTCCAACTAAATTTTCTGGATGCTATTTTCTGACAGAGGATTGTATCTTGGTCAAAATCAGACAATTGCCATTCAGAAAGGACACCAACACCATCATTTGGTTGAATTATTTCCTCAATCTCCAATACTAATAAATGCTCCCTTGTCATGTAAAATGAGGAAAAAAGATAAATGCAAAGAAACACAGAGTTAATCTTATAACTAAAGGTTTATTTTCCAGGAAATAAATTTCCATGGAAAGAACTGAGCCTTCGGGGAAAACCATTTATTTGGCTCTCAAATTGGGGTTTAAATGATGTCAGCTTTTCCATTTCCCAGAAAGAAATTTATGCTCAATCCCAAGTTTTTATCTGATTAATCCTTTCTCCTGTAGTTAGTCTCTCACTTGTGAATGCTACCAGCATCCTCATTTTATTCAGAATTGTTATGTTTTTGTGAAATTCTTGGTGATATTTGATTCTGCCAGACTCTGTTTGCTCATCAACCAGAGCTTCTTCTTGATGCCCTCTAGCTTTGTATGCTTTTAATTCACTCTTTTATTAACTAATCAATTTTCTTCCAGTGCTTTGGATACCATAATCAAGCAGGATTCTCTAACAGCAGGGCAGAGGATGAGGGAGACCAGGAAATACACATCACGAGTTCATGTGGCTGACATTTGTCAAGCACTGAAAGCCAGTATCAACAAGCCATCATTGGGGTAGGCTTCTCTCATTACCATTGTCAAGCTCATACTAATTTGCCACATGCGCGCAGTTGGTGAGAAATGCCATCTTGAAAAAAGTGACCAAAAAAGCTACTGAACTTCAAGAGTTCAGTGTGACCTTTAGTTCTAGCAAAAGTGAGAAGGAATAACATGAATGTTCATTTTGATTAAGTGAATGTTGCCATTGCCTTATCCCAACCAAGTAGGGCTAAAAAGTTATCTGATAGATTAGTGCATGTGCCCCAGTGACTGTCAATTACCATAAGCAACTGACCCCATATATGGCAATGTTTCAGGAAAATATACAATGTTGTTGATGATGACCCAGCCCCTCGTGAGGAGGTGTTCACATTTGCACGGACCTTGGTCCAGGAAAAATGGCCTGACCATATTAAGCAGGGTACTTTGCCTGATGATGGAGAATCAGTTATCCAGAAGAAAATAACAAGGGGAGAGAAACGAGTTCGCAATGATCGTATGAAGAATGAACTAGGAGTAAGGCTACTTCATCCAACTTATAAATCAGGACTGCAGAGTATTATTGAATCTATGGACTGCCCGTTTGAGTCGAGATGAACACATAATCTCTATCATTTCTCTTTTTTTTTGGGGAATTAATCTTTTTTTTCGGGGGATGTGTAGTTTACGGTTATGGGTTGGTAAATCTGTGTATTTGTCGTATGTCAAAGTTCTGCTCCAATTTCAATCACATGCCGTTCCATTAACGTCATGAATTCTCTCAGTATTCTCGTTACTTTGTGCACCTTCTTGATAGTCCTTGATTTTCAATATCTTCTATTTTCAATTGGTTAACTTGGGATTGGGCTGAAACTAGACAGGTGTGCTGGGACCTTGGGATATGTTTACAAAAATTTCAGCCAGTCACTGAGGGAGCATTTCCCTTTTCAATGGTTTGTTTTAAGGGAAAAGGCAGTCATCATTTTAAACTAAATTAATACATCAACTCCTTGTGCTTGGTGGGTGGTTCTTTGGTCATATCCTTTAATATCACAATGATACCTGAGCAATCAGCCAAAACTGGTGTATAGGCATATTTTCTCATCCTAACTTCTTTGATTTACATATTTTGGGCAATACAATACCTGTGATTTAATTGATGCCACAATTTCATTACATCAAAATTAGGTTGATGCTGCAATTTTAAGGTGTGAAATGTCTCCTCTTAAAGGTGGTCTCTTCAGATTTGGAATGAAGCTGTTTCCTTCTGAATATGAGCAACAGAAATTATACTACGATCCCTTCTTTAATTTCGGTGCAGACCCACAAGATTGTATAGAGCTTAATAATGTCATACAACATGGGAAATTGCTCCCATGGCCATCCTGGATACCTTGCTTAACTAAATAATAAGACATTCGGACATGCTAGTAAATTTCCAGGATAAAAAATCTTAAGTTAATAATATTTTCTCTCCCAGGGTATTTGGTTATTTTACATAGATGATTCGTGAATGTATTCGAAAGTATGAGAAATCTCCCAAATCCATAGATACAAAGCTTCCATGCCTTGAAGGGGACTCATCATTGTCGGAGCTTGTGTGGGCATATGTAGGCACCTCAGTTATATTGATGATTGGTGAACGCAAATCCATATATAGGTGAATGCGAATCCCCATATATAGTAGGTTTTTATACCTCGACGGGGACTCATCATTGTCTAAACAACCTCTGGAGGTGACAAAATGAGGTGTCTACAGTCTACACACGCACACAGGAACACCTTTGTGCCTTCCTGAGCAGAATGACCTGCCATCAGCCCTTAAGCCGTCACACACAACTCACAAGCATGCTCCACAGCACATTTCCATCCTTGGCACAAATGCACGCCTCGTGCACTTGCCCCACCCTCTTTTCTGGTCAAGTGGCTACAAAGGCCCATATGCCCATTGTGTGCATGGGGCAGGGGAGGGTCACACTCAAGTAGTCATGAGTTCATGACTACTGACTCATGTGACGAGTCCGTGACACTGATGAGCCGCTCGGTCGCCGGCGCTGTCCACCACTAGCGGCATTCCTTCGACATATCGGAGTAGAAAATCCTTTAACGGACAATCTGTTTTTTTTTCAGAATGCAGGCAACCCAAGTCAGAGAAAACTCTGTAAACGCGAAACGCTAATGATTTATTGACTCGATTGAGATTGAGATTGTGTTCGTTATAATGTTTTGAAGCTGGTTTCGAAGTGGGAATTGATTCATTTGAAAACGAGGAAGGAACTCATAATCCTGTTTTTTAGTAACTGAGTTTCCATTATAAGAAGAGAGATCCGAAAACCCTAGCTTTAAGAATCTGATCATGTATGCTGTTTGATTGAATGGGTTTGCTCAAAGTTTTAGCATCTGATTTGGGCAATTAGACTTCCTGAACCGCCTAGTGGTTCTCTGCGCATGCCGGAGATTTTCGAAGGTGGGATTTACAGTGTTATTAGGCGGGCAGTTATAGTAGGAAATGGTTTTGCTGGTTCGGAGAATCAGAGTATTGGATTGGTTCGCGCTCTCGGGTTTTCAGATAGGCAGTCGTTCTATGTAAGTTTTACTTGCCCTTGTTTCTGTTATCTGTCCGATTTAAAACTTCTTACTCACCCCCCCTCCCTCCATCATTGTTCTGTTAGTTATTGAAAATTCTGCATTTTCTATTTTCAGTATTTTCCTTTAATTATGCACAAACTCAGTTAGATTGGCCTATCGATTCTGGATATTGTGTTATTTTCTTCTTTTTAATGTTGAGAAGGGGGTTGGGAGGTAGATTTCAATATTCATATTTTACCATTCGTATGCTGTATATTTTTGTTATGAGACATTTATCTATTTTGAAGTGATTACTAGTTCTCAAATACTGTTGGCCTTCTGAATACCAGAAGCCAGTGTGGTGGTAGTAGCCTTGGATGAGTGTTTTACTGTTTTTATTAAATTATATAATTTTCTGACTGTCGCTTATATTTCTCTGTTAAATTATCACAAAGGCTTAGATCATTATATCAAAGTTGTATTGTAAATGAGAGATCATTTGTTGCAACATTAATTGTATACTTGGTTAATTGGAAAGTCTGGTTGCCTGCAGCTCAGTTGTTGATACACTGCAAAGGATAGCAAAATGATTATCCCTAAACAATGATATATGTCTTGGCCTACTCCCAATCTTGTCAAATTGTCTCCAGACACTTGTTTATTTTATCTTTTCCTTTTTGTGCGTTCTGGGGGTGATATGCTTTCCTTGTTCTTTGTCAATAAATTCTGTCATCAACCATTCTCCTCACTTGGGGGAAGGAAAAAAAAAATCTTCAAAGAAATATTTTTGGCAGTTATAAGTGTAACATGTGCCTGTTAATATTATTGTGCTCCTGATAAAGAATGAAGTGAAATACCTTATGTTTATTGGAAACTGGATTCTTATTCTTTTCACAAGTATTAGCTGTTGTTTCGAAAACAACAATAAAAGATCTGGTTTTACACTATGTATGATATTTTATCACATTCCAATGACTCGCATCTTGATTGCACTGCAGCGCGTTACAAGGCCAACTGGCAGACTCAACAAGTGGCTCCATTGGCTCCCGGTTTCTCTCCACAAAAAGTTAAACTATGTAATTAAGAGGATTTGTGGTGAGTCACGATTTCTAACAGCTGGGGCAAGGAAGCTGGTTCCCGTTGCTGCTGAAAATGGTCGGAGTTCAGGCTTGTCAACTGTTCTAGAAGCTGATGCAAAACAGATAGCAACAATTGCTCGTGAGACTTTTGAGAAGTATGTCTCCTTTCTGGTTTAATGCACACGTGTCAAATATATATATATTTTTTCCTTTTCTTATGCATGAGGAATAACCTGTTTTGTCATGATTAGGGAGGCTTAAAAATGAGAGAGCAGTTTTGACTTTCTTCCATGAATGTTTGTATTGAATCTGCAAAGTAGAATGAGTAGTGGGATTTGATCCTCTTACCAAGGCATTGAACCTTTTCAGATTTTGGTTTGTTGCAGTTCGTTTTTTACCAATGAAACATCAAAATAGATTTTGAGAAGTCCATGTTAGCTAACTGCGTAGCTTATTGATTTGGTAAACATGAGACGTGCAATCAATTTTAGTCGCATGTCTCCAATTAAATGTTCGCAAGAGTAGAAAAAAGGAAAAACCTCTAAAGAATCTAAATAATAATTTAAGTCCAATTATAGATTTAGTTTTCACATTATACTCTAGGGAAATATTTTCCCACGACACCAGGGTACTATTTTCCCTCTCACATGAGACTTTTTTATTATTCTATCACTGTGACCATGTGGGCCCCATGCGGATGATACAGTTCTCCGTACAGCCATTGGTGTGGTGTGCAGATTCCTCCCCACACTGGCTTTGTGGGGAACCATCTCCATCAACTTTATTTCATACCAAAGTTTCTTTCCATGCATTTTAAGCGTCTGTGGTTTATTGACTTTGACACCCTGTTATGCAGTACCTTAGTTTCCTGCATGGCTTTATTATTTCTTCCAGGGATGGCCCTTTGTCGGTGGTTGCTTCTGGCCGTGACACCATATCTGTAGTAAGCTCCATAAAGCGATTAGCTCCTGAAAATGTTTTTGTGGTCCAGGTACATCTTTGCTGTTTGCACATGTTTTACTTGTCATTGTGCTGTATGTGTAGATAATAAAAAAAATAATCTATTTATTTCCTTCATCCCACAAAGACTGTCTTATTTGAAAAAGCACACATATTAAGGAGGTTGTCATTAATGTATTAACTACCCACTAATTTAAAATTGATTTCCAACATTGCCTCCATTGATTTAGCTCACATAATAGTGGGAAACAATTATGGAAATTGATCTTAAATAAATGTCTAGATGACTAAATAGGGGGCATTAGGGGAAATCTGAAAAAGCTTCATTTCTTGCTTTTACAATGGACAAACATTTTGCAACAATAAAAAACCTCAAACAAAATTATCTTTGTGAGAAGGCGGGAGTATTTATTTCTTATTTCTGGAACATTTCTTTTCCATTGTACATTTCATTTGAAAAATCTAGGTGCAGCTCTGGATAGTAACATGATAACTAACATTATATTCCTCAGATTAATCATTTGTGCTCCTCCCTTTGAGAGGCAGCTCTCACCATGTATTGTATAAATATTAATGAAGCAACTAAAGCTGCTTCAGGTGATTTTAGTTTTAACTTCTGTGTTTGGGGAAGGAAGTTTGTGATGTGCTTATGTTTTACAGCTAATTCGAATTATGAGTTGTATGGGTGGCCAACCTTTTTTTTGGTTTTGCAAAGCATTTGCATTCATTTGATCTGTTTTTCTTTAAAATTGTAAATTTGCTTCATTTTATTTAGTTTTATTGTACCTCTAAATTCAACCCAAAAAAAAAAAAAAAAAAAACATTGTACCTCTATATGTTTCATACATGCAATGGATTTTGTGGGACTGTTTTTTGCTCTGTTGTTGGTAATAAATATTTCAGTGTCTGACAAGCAGTAATTTTTGGCATTTTACTTTTAGATACAACATCCAAGATCACATTTGAATAGGTTTGATCTGGTGATTACTCCTCAGCATGACTACTACCCATTGACTCCTCAAGCACAAGAACAGATTCCTCGGTTTCGCCGAAGGTGGATAACTCCACATGAACCTCCAGATAGACATGTTGTATGTTCCTTGACTACACAATATTTATCCATTAGGTTTCATTTTTCAGAGAATTTTTGACCTTAATGAGGTTGTTAGCTTCATTTTATAATTCATCTTTGCTCATTTTTCTGAGGCTTGAAAAATTGAATGTCAGGTCCTCACGGTGGGAGCTCTACATCAGGCTGATTCTGCTGCACTCCGGGGGGCTGCTACTGCTTGGCATGATGAGTTGGCACCTCTTCCAAAGCCTTTTCTTGTTGTAAACATAGGCGGGCCTACGAGTAATTTTCTTTTCCATCTGATGTTTGTCATAGCTCCATAGTTGTATTGCAATATATGCTTTTTCAATGTATCACTTGTTAAAGGAGACTAAATTCGAACGAGGAATAATCCAGCAGGAAATTAGCTTGAACAGGATCAAAATAGAACAGTCAAAGGAGAAATTCTATAACTCAGAGAAAACTCACATTGGTTAAAAAATCAGGTCGAGTTGTCTATTTTGATGATAGAACATTCTTGCAGAATTTGAAGAAAATCTGATGTCAGGATATGGAAAAACAGGAGAGTCCTTGTTCTGTTAAGAAAGTAAACAGCAGAACTTGAGATGTAGAAATAGATCAGGGATTCCAGATCTGAATTCAGAAATTTCAGAGATCAATGAAACAGAAACCAATGTATCATTTTGGAATGAAAACAGATCAGCAGATATGTGAGATGTGAGATTAAATCAAAACAGAATCAGATTAGCAAGCAGAGATATTGCAATCGACAGAATTGATGAACAGATCTGACTTGTTGATGGTTGTCATTGAACTTGTGGGAAATATTCTCCTTAAAAAAAAAGGTAAACCTACTTTTCGCTGGTCTCTAAAGATTTCCACTAACTACTGGACTAGCATAAGATTATTCTGCAAATATGCCAACAGTACCGTGCTTGATTGGCTTCTGGATAATTTAAATCAACTTTTAGGCGGTATGGAGCAATGTCTAGAATCATAGGCTTGTTGAGAGCATGCTTTGCAGCTCTTTTTTTTTAGATAGGTACACTATAGAAGGGTGAGTGGGAAGATAATAGCCAGGAGACTTGAACTCGAGACCTCCTAGTTAGCGTGGACTTATCACACCACAATCTCACCAACTGCACTTTGCAGCTTTTTACTTGCAGTGACTGTTTCAACTTTGGCTCCTTTTGTTCCCCAATGATTAGAACAGGGAAAAAAATGTAAGGCAAAGGATTTCCCCTATTTATTTTAATTAGTAACATTTTGCGTTGATAAGAGAACTTTTGCGTCTTTAGTAATATATAGGAAGTTTTTCTTGTTCCGACTTTTCTACATTGGAGTATGTTAATACCCACATTTGTTTGCAGATACTTGAATTTGGTGCCACTTTCCTGGGTTTTCTCATTCTGTTTAGTTTGCATTCTTGGTAAGTTCCAGATTATCAAGAGCTAATACTTTGTGCACATTTTACCATAGGACACTGCCGCTATGGTGTGGACCTTGCCAAGCAATTAACTTTGTCACTACAGAATGTGCTTGCAAGCTGTGGAAGCCTGAGAATATCTTTCTCTAGGAGGACTCCTCGGAAGGTATTATTTTTTCTAGCAATTTTCCTTCCATTTCCTCAGTGGTACTAAATTTTTTTCAATGATGTTGTAAACAGGTAGCCAACATTTTGATTAAAGAACTCAGTTGTCATCCAAAGGTTTACATTTGGGATGGGGAAGGTAATCACAGTTTCGTTGGCCTTTGAAAACAGATGTAAATCTTTTTTGGAGAATCTAGAGGATTTTTTTTTAACTGGTATTTTGACAACTTCTAGGCTCAAATCCACATATGGGGCATCTGGCATGGGCCGATGTCTTTGTCATCACAGCAGATTCAGTTAGTATGTTGAGTGAGGCTTGCAGCACTGGGTATGTATGCTGGGAACCACCTCTATGGCTACCCATGTTTAGAACTATTGAAGTGTAGATCTAAATCATCTCCTCTTTTGCCTGGATTCCACAGCAAGGCTGTCTATGTCATTGGGGCAGAACGATCTACATGGAAATTTTCCGACTTCCACAAGTTTCTTCGGGAACGAGGCGTGGTTCGGCCATTTAGTGGTAAAGAGGATGTACGTGATTAGACTTCCAATTTTGTACTTTGTTACAGAAGCTTTTTATGGTTCAGAAAATAGAAAAAGAATGTGCATATCCACCTTGAGGGTTGGCTACTGGCCTTTTGTATTTTGATCCACTTTCTGTACCCATGAAACCCCTCTGCAAGCACAATTTCCTAGTTGTGGTGGTGGACATGATTATCCACAACAATAATTACTTTTGTTTTTTCACCCTTCTTTTTTTTCTGTATCATTTTTTTCCGGCTTAAGATGAATACAAAATATACTGAGGGGCTGACTTCAATTATTTGTTTTCTTGGTTTTTCATTTGCAGATATCTGAGAGCTGGAGCTATCCACCTCTTAATGATATGGCAGAAGCAGCACGTCGTGTACGTGAAGCACTTGCTGAGCGTGGATGGAGATTGCAGGTGTAGCAAACATTTTTTATCAGTAAGATCCTATCCCATTTTAAGATTGGATAGTGCTCGAACTGTGTGGACTTTGGGCACAGGGGTGTTTGCATCCAATTCCAGCCTTTCGCAAGCCTAAAGAAGTGATGGTTCGCTTTATCTGATCAGCAGCGTGTCTGTTTATCCATCGGATCATCAGCTTGGCTACTATTAATTGCTTGCACCCAAACACCATACAGACGTTTTTGTTCCTCTATTTCCTCCAGGGTTGAGTGTTGTGCTTGGTAGCTGCAGAATGAAATAGCAGCACTGGCAGTCCGGCTTGTAAGACAGAAGAGATGTTTACTGTTTCCATTCGGTGGACGTGTATCTCTTTCACTGTAGCATTTTGCAGGAGATGGCTTTTGAAAAAAAGAAAAAAAAAAAAGAGAAGGGTTTGTGAATGCTCTAAGGTATTTAAGGAAATATGAGAGGATGCTCAAGGGTGTAGTGTAGTGAATGTGTTCAGGTAAGGCTAGGAAACCATGGTTGAACATCTCTGTAGGTTGGTAGAGTTTAATACTATTGTAATAGTCAATATCATTTTAGTGTTCGAAATTGCTAGTGGTCACTTCTTGTCTCCTACTATTTCCCTCCGAATCTGAGCTGGGAGAGTCCTACTGGAAACACAATCTCAATTTGTTGCCTATTTGAGAAGCTCCAAGAGTGATCTCTCTTATACCCAATGGAGGGCACTTCTCTTTAAATTGAACACAGGAAAACAATCTCCATAAGAAGCACTACTATCATCCAAGTACCACTATTCCTCTCCACTGTTCATTGTTTTTCACCACACATCACCTACTGACATGGTCACACTGACTACTTGAAACCAAATTCTCTCCCCACAACAATTGATACAAGACGAATCATTGGCCGATTATAGTCACCCAGGATAATTCTATGAAGGAAAGTAGGAGAACATAGATGCCATACTGCAGAGTTGGAAGACTTCGGAGATGGAAGCTACAGCAGACCAAAGCTTTAAAAATAATTGTCAAATTCTACCTGCTTTTACAGATCGGTCAACAAGGTAGATATCTTTTGGAATCTTCATACATAAATTTCTCTCCCTCCCCCCAACACCACACACCACCCCTCACCACCACCACCACCCCACCCCCTCCCCCCCCAAAAAAAAAAAATCCTACAGTACAAACGTCACAGCACCGCACTATCACAGGAGGTAAGATAGAGGGAGAGGAGACGTGGCACCTCTTCTGGCGCATGGTGAAAGTTCAGAGAAACTCGATCTTGGTCTGGATCTTCTGGTTCTAGCAACAACCTGCTGAGGAATGTATACCCACTGAATAGGCTCATACCTAGACTTGATCTGAGTTCATTATGTAAGGATATAGTCATCCTAAAGAATCACAGATTTATGTTAGAAAAGTTCGATACTTCAATATATAAAGTTTCCCAAACTCAACTTTTCAAATGTTCATATGTCGTCTCCACAATAGAAGGAAACCATACGAAATTGAGCGAGAACTTATGCAAACGGGCAAAAATGATGCTGAACTTGGGCAAATAGAACAGGCTTTCTTGTGTCTTTCTTGTGTCTCTCAACAATTCAAATTAATGTCTACTGCCATTCTAGTGAATCTAGAGCCAGTTGGTGAAGCTGTTTACCTCCTGCTGCTAGCACATTGAAACCTGAAAATGCAGTAAGATAAAATAAGCGCACCAAAGAATACTAAGTCGGAGCATGAAATTTTACGTGACATGCTATATTGTGTTTATCTCCTGCTGCTACCACATTGAAACCTGAAAATGCAGTAGGATAAATTAAGAGCACCAAAGCAAACTAAGTCGGAGCATGAAATTTTACGTGACATGCTATATAACGTGTCAGCACTCACAAGAATTTTTTGTTCTGATGCAACATATTGGATTCTAGAATAGATAGATCTGAGAAACTGAATATGAACAGTTCAAAGACGTTCTGTGGTATCTGCTCTTCAATCCCTTCCTGATTGGAGAGTTCTTTTTAAAGGTTAGTAAATGACTCGGGCTGTACTGGCGAGCAGTCAACCACTAAACATGAATCCAACTAGCAATCTTAGCCATATCTATCATGTAACACTCTTCAGCACTCTATCCAATCGTTGACAACAACATAGCAACTACAAAGAAATATTCTTCACCTCTTCAGAATAGGATATATTTTATTTTTATTTTTTAAGAAATAATTTATCCTTTCCACTTCACCTTTTTTTTTTTTTTTTTTTTAAGCCTCATACCTCTAAATCCGCAATCGTCTGAATTAACTCAGGCTTTTCCTATCCATGAACACAACTTTATAAAAAATGAAGCATTCCACCAACCATATGGCTGTGAAAGAAATAGAAAGAAATCAGCAAATAGTAACCGTACTCGTTACTTGAGAATCTGAAGAGGCCTCCCAGTGAAGTTGATGTCCACTCCAGTCAGTTATCACTCCTCCAGCACCTTCTATAACCGGTATCAGTGACAGGAAATCATATGGCTGTGAAAGATATCAACCTTATTAGTGAGGAAGATATTTGATTGGTCCCCAATCATATTAATCACTTGGTGATTATATGGACTTCATAAAAAAGGATGTTTAGCTGCGAGCATTCTGGCAGCACTCGGGTGAAGAGCTCATCCACAAAACATGCAGAATGCATGTTACAAGAAAGTAATTTAGACAACTGATTTATGCATTTGAGTATGTAAATCATCCCTTGTGCTTAATGAGTTTTCACAGCTAAAAAAAATATTCACAATGGGTCAACCCCCCCCCCCCCCCTTCCCCAAATACAAAAAGGGGGGGGGGGGGGGGGAGAGAGAGATAGAGAGATGGTCCATGATAGATAATGGTTACCCCGCAGGCAAATATGGCCAAGAATACTCCTGCACATACATAAGGAAAAGAGAAGAAACATTTCACCTTAAGACCAGACTCAATAACAAGATCCACAAAACCAGAAGCTAAAAGGGCATAGGCATAACAGTCACAGCCGTATAGTGGTACTTTCACCTATAAACCAGAACATATTGGAAGTAAACATGTAAGAATAACCAGGGATTTAAATTTGTTTACCTAGATAAATAGAAAGTCCAATGAGGAAATCACAGCAATTTCTTCAGCCAAAATCCAGTGGAAATTGTCATACACTAACCTTGTTTCTAACACGAGCAAATGCCTCTTCAGCATCTCCACCGAACAGATGTGGGCTTGTAGTGTATCTAAGAAACAGAAAACAAACAGAACATGAACACCTATGGTTTTGGCCGTTGGGTGCAACATAGACAAAGTACAGAAGGCATGCCACAATATCTAAAACACCACCTCTTTCTAAGAACCACAATATCAAGATAAGGAAAACATACAAATAGGCCTGGGAAAGTTTTGCACAGGAGCGTGTAGAGACTTCTTCTCCGTTCAATGTAGTTCTACTCCCACTCACCCCAATCCATCTCTCTCTTAGAATAGGCTGATCAATCACGCCAAGAATCTGAAAATGCATGATTTGTTAGTAATCGTGTTAGTAGAGCTTTTTGTTCCAGTATCAATTGTATGCCATTTTAACTATAAATCATGTCAATGCAAGAATCTTAAAGGAGTGGCAAACCAAATAGTATTAAAAGCAGAACATACCGGTTTTCCCTTGTATAGAAGAGCAATAAGGGTTCCAAACAAGGGCTTTCCTAGAACCAGGAGAAGGAAAGGGCTAAGTACTAAAATTTCAAAGCTTACAACCCAATTTATGTCCAGAGAGAGAGAGAAAAAAAAACCTGTAATGAAACTCTTCGTCCCATCTATAGGATCCAAGACCCAAACGTAGTCAGCAGATTTCTCTTTACACCTCCAGCCGTTCTCCTCTCCAAAACTGCAATTGCATTTACTCCAGAACTTGAGCATAAATAATGAAGGTCCAAAGTCATAATCCGTTGCACAATAATTTGATTTCTCGGTTCTGATATTCACAGAAGAGAAATATCGTAGGGACCCATTTGGTAAACCGCATGGTATCACTTACATTGCATGAGATGGAAAATTCTCTAGTATAATTGAAACCATGGACTCCTCTGCTTCTCGATCAGCGATTGTTACAGGACCTGTAACAATTTCAATTTTTTGAAAAATTTATATACATCGAAGATGAAGATGAATGAAATTATAACAACAAAATCTCTAAAGAGTAAAAAAAAAAAAGAATACTCAAGTCATCCTTGTCGAGAATCTCGAAGCTTTTGCGGAAGTAAGTGCGAATAACTGCTCCGGAGGAATCAGCAAGGTTATTGGCGACATCAACAAACCGGTGGAGTTGGTCTTCGAAACCTAACGGAACGGTTTCGATCCCATTGGGGAGATGGTTCTGGTCGGGGTTCATGATCGAAGAGGCAGACATTCTCCGCCGCGGAGCTGTAAATTCGAGGGGCGGCGGCGAATGATTATCTGAGAACCGAACACTCCGATTGTTGCGGAAGGACTTGGGCGAAATCAGAGGAGATAAGGGAAGGAATTTAGGATTATTCTGTAGTAGAGCTCGAGGGTGAGAGATCATCGGGGTCGGACGAAGGTTTTTCAAATAGGTGGGAAAGAAGAAGTGAACAGAGAGTTAGCAGCAGTAGCCTCTGTGCATAAACATAAACAAGGCCTGGAGTGGAGAGTGGAGAGTGGAGAGTGGAGGGGGGTCGAGGTGCTCCGCCGCAAAGCACTAGGGGTGCAAATGCAATCCGGGGTTTCAAAAATCGGTGAGTCCCCGATTCTTGAAACCCTGTTCTGAGCTCAACCTAGTCCCAAGTAAGTTAGGTTGGGTTCAGACTTCAGATCTCGAAGCCCAGGTTCAGTTTTACTGTGTTCAATTGAGCCCAACCTAGCTTTAATTAGCCCTGATTTGGGCTGACACTGAGCCAGGTTGACTGTAATTCACCACGGTAATCCTATTTTTCTCATGCGAGGCAAGACCAAAAAAAAAGGGCAAGGCAATGTATGATATTATTATTATTTTTTTTTTGACACCCCTAGTAATCATCATTGGCCTCAGAAAAATCTTATTCGTGTCGACGTTAAATTTCAGGACAAATTTTATAACGGATTAAGAATTCCAGATAAAATATAATAATAGTAATTATAGATTTTTTTAAATAAAAGTTATTGAAGGTAAGATAAGGGAACAATCATGGGCAAAGGGTCTCTTCACTATGAAAGAGAGACTGCGAGGGAGACACATGGCTGGTAGTTGGCGGGGTCCGTAGCCTTTTTTCTCAATCCAATCAGACCCAATCTAACACAACCCAACCATATTTATTAAGTATATAATCATATAAATATGTTAATAATTATTAATGGGTATTTATAGAAAAAAGTCTTTCGTTTTCCACAATCTATACATATACAAAAACTTTGGTCTTTGACTTCTACAATGCATCATGATCAAGCAACCAAATAATCTATAGCATTGGGTTAGACTAGATTGGGTTAAACCCAGCCCAATCAGGGTTCATTAGGGTTGGGTTTAGTTAGGCTTGGGCTGAGATATCCTAGCCCGACCTAGGGTTGGGCTGAGATATCCTAGCCCGACCTAGGGTTGGGCTGAGTTAAGAGACCTTAGGGTGGGGTTAAGATCGCAGCATCAAAAAGAAAGTCTGAATTTTCCACGGAAGCCGGCTTGAAATATTTGATCTTAGGTGCATTTCCCTCTGGAATATTATTGTTCGGGTACGACCGGACAACTACCGATATCTAAAAATATCTTTTATTAGAATGTTGTTGTTAAATTGTTAGATGCTAGATTCGCGCCCTAGCTGATCTACAACCAAAGAAGCAACGGCTGAGCTGATCGTAGACCACCCTCTCCCGGTGGTCGAGAGAAATCCCCTTATATGATATTCGATGATGCAAACATTAATATATAACATGAGACAAAAAGACTGCTGATTGCATAGCCCTTGAGAAAACAAGGACAATTACTGCCCCGCAACATATGAAATAAGAAATCATCCATATACCCCTTTCCTCGCAATGGTGGCTTTGAATGGGTGTAGATGCTACTGTTGGCAACAAATCTACAATCTGTCTACAACAATATGTTGACCATATATTCTTCTGCAACCAAACTTGTAGAAGGTTAATATTGGAATTGCAAACATACCAAAGTTGTCCAGACTCGAGAGAATGTTTTTTACTTCTAATTAGGAGATGTGAACACTCCTCTTACCTTGATTCTTTCAAAGACTTAATGCTCTTCGCAGAAACATGAAGCAAAAATTGAAAAAGATGACAAATGATAGTAACTCATAGACAAGGAAAAATACGATCTATTGATATTCAATATATTAAAAATACAATCTATTGTCCCTGTTAATGTTAAACATATTAGAAACAAAATCTACTATCTGTATTGATGTTAAACATACTAGAAACGTGATATGCGTCTCTGTTGATATTAAATATATCAGAGATGTGATCATTACACTAAAAAATGAAGTACATAACTTAAAGAAAATACTAATGTAAAAGAAGAAAAAAAATAATAATAAAAGATAGACTTGATATCTGAGTTTGTTTGATCTATTGATGGTATCATTTCTTCCACCATAATCCTTTTTATAATTTTATTTGAAAGATCATGCTCTTTTAATAGTTTTGTAACTACAAGAACCCATATATCATATCTTTAGTGAGATAGTTATTGGAATTACTCCCTTCATTGGTTGAAACAGCCTTAACTTAAGCCACGTCTTTAAAACTTTCCTAGAAGTTAAACCACAATATTGTACAAATTATACTGATTGACAATTGATCAAACTGACCAAAAATTCAAAATCGATTAGCTGACCATAAAAAATTGAAATCGATCAATTAATCATAAAAAATCATGATTAGTTAACTAACCATTATTAAAAATGATCAATTCATAATCCAAACTCCCAAACTCTTATATTTTGTCAGACTGAACATAGTTAAAAATGGTCAATTTATAATCCAAACTCTTATTTTTTGTCAGACTGCTGATCATAGTTCAAAACGGTCAATTTATAATCCAAGCGCCTCATTGAAATTTTACTCTGACCACCAAATGTTGGTATGAATTCTATCTTCATGATCTTTTCATTAACGATCAATCCTTTAATATAAATTTACTATAATCTGATTGGTCAATTGCCATATGCATCGACTATAAATCATCTGGTTCATAGAAGATTTAGATTATGGTACAACAGCTACATGCCTAGGGCCTGTTTGATAACGTTTCAAGAAACGCGTTTTTACCATTTCTGTGTCAAGAAATGACAGAAACGGAACAAAAAACGTTTGACAAACTCGTTCTGTTTCTCCTGTTTTCATAAATAGAAATCAAAATTTATGATGATTTTTGTTCCCAGAAACGGACCTAGAAACGAACATGACGAAACAAGTATGACTTGTTTCGTTGTTTCTGAGAACAGCTTTGATGCCCAAAAATTGTGAGTCGCTGCTACCCCATCTTGACCGCCTGGCTCTACTCGGCTTACTCCGCCTTTCTCCTCCTCATCTTATCTACTCCTCTTATGGCGCACCAACCTCTGTTGTTTCCAAACCTATTAGACGACGTAGCCCTGCAATGCATCGCAAGGGTCCCTCATTTCTACCACATCGACCTCTCTCTTGTCTCCAAATCATGGCGCTCCCTCCTCCGCTCTCCTATCTTCTTCTCTACTCACAATCGCCTCAATTGTACCCAACAGTTCTTCGTTAACGTCCGCATCCATGGCTCTTCCTTCGTGGTTCGCCATTGATCATACCCCATCCAACCCTCAAAACCCTAGAAACCTCTCTCCTGTTCCTCCCATCCCTTCTCAAACCATTGGTTCTACCTTCGTTGTCACCGGACCCAGAATCTACGTCCTTGGTGGTTCCGTAAATGATATCCCATCTTCCACCGTTTGGATCTTCGATACTCGATTCAGTCGATGGGAAATTGGACCCAAAATGCATGTCGAAACGGAATTCGCCGCCGCTGGTGTTCTCAATGGAAAAATTTATATCATGGGAGGGTTCGATCCACCAATTGGGCTGAAGTGTTCGGCCTTGTGTTGGGGTCTTGGGCTCATGTTCCCAGCCCTGCTGAGGTTATGGAGAAATGGATGCATGGAGTGCTGTCTTGGAGGCTAAATTTATCAAACATTTTTTTTTCTGTGTTTTTTAAATTTCCATTCCTCTCGTGTTTCTTAAACAAAAACGATAAAAATGTTATCAAACGACCCTTATTACACTCAATGATCCTAAATAGATGACAGCATATCAGGTACTCTTCACAGTTTTGTGAATCAAACCGTACGCTTGTTTTCCGGATGACTTGAAATTAAAAGTATGTTAACATGTACTTAGCCTGTACGATTCTATCGTATCTTAAAGGATAGTTTGGTACCATTTCTAATTCACAGATACAAAGCCTGAAGGAAAGACTGATAGTTCAAAACTCCAAATAGAGCATAAACAAACATATGCCCATGTAACAAAGTGACCTACTTACAATATACAGCGACAAAGCAAAACACACTAATAACGGAAAACAAACCCTAATACACTACTGTAACATATATATATATATATATATATATATCCAAACCCTCTAGTTTATTTAGTTGTGGTGGCCAGGGAGCTTCTCCTTTATCTTCTCCATCAACCCCTTCTCGTGACGCTGCTCCTGCGTCGGCTCATGATGCTGCATCTGCCCGTGAGATCCAACGCCAGTAGTGGCAGTGGTAGTAGTGGTGGTTGTGGTTTGCAGCTGGTCCTTGTGTTTTCCAGGCAACTTCTCTTTTATTTTCTCCTTCAAACTCTTCTTCCTCCTCCCACCTTGTCCGTCGTCCTCCGACTACAAAACCAACCCATTTCACAATTATTATCAAATCAAAAACTTACCATACAACAACAAAACGATGACAACGTGAAACCAGTAGTGAGTACTTACTGAGCTAGAGCTAGAGCTAGAGCTGCCGGAGCGATGCAGTTGCTGCTGATGCTGCACACCATCAACCCATCCGGTCCCGACCATTGGTGCACCGCCTCCGTAACCCTGACCACCAATTTCCGTTCCCGTTCCCGTTCCCGTTCCCATTCCGGTGGTGGGGTAAGACTCGTGGCCCTGCCCCGTTGTAGCGTACCCATACGCACCAGTGTCGGTGCCCTGTTGGTAGATAGGATTACCGTACTCATCTTTGAGCTGGACTGGGTTTCCGTGTTCATCTGTGAGGCGCACCGGATTCCCAAATTCGTCTCTCAAATACGACATTTTTCAGGTAACAAATTAAAACCGGTTGATCGACCTTAATGACTAGGGAATTGAGTTTGCAGGGCTTGTTGATGTTTATATAGGCAAAAATGGTGTAAACTGGAAAGGGTAGTGGTAGGGGACTAGTAAGTAGCAATTGTGTGCGGTGTCCCCCGTGTGTGAGATAAATGTCATATATGAATTACACGTGTCGACTGTTTACAGTTGAATGATAATGCGTTGACACGTTAGGGTAAAAGATTGCGTGGCATGTCCGAGTGCAACGAACGTGCCTCTCTGTTGTCTGCTTTGTAGAGACAAGTATTAATAGCATGTAGCTGCCGAGTAGTCGTAGTATTATCCTCTTCTTTAGCGTGACCAACTTGGTGAGTCAAGAGTCACTAGTCACGAGTCACGACTCAAAAAGGGTACGTTCAATTTCAAATCGGTATTGAACCTTCGTCGATCATAACCTGCTCCACTCACAAAGGCAAAATCCGCAAAGAACGGCCACTCGGGAGAGTATTGTTATAATCCCACGACTGTGAATAACCCAACTATCTTGTATAAGAACTTTTGAAAATCACCCCAATTCAAACCAATTGAGTTTAAAATAGAAGCCTTTGCAAGATTAGAATCGGATCAAAATCAGCTGGATTAATCCGAATTTCTATTCCTTTCTTTAAAACCTTACCCCCAGGGTAATAGGTAATTGGGTATTGTACCAATGGTGTCACAGCTGATACCGATACTGATATGACGCATATGATACATATCAGGCCGTATCAAAGACAGCTTCCTATCTCACCATTGACTAGCTAGGCTAATCTTCAAGTATATGCCCATCTTTTGCCTGAGCGGAGCCAGCCCAACTAAAGGTGTGTGGGCACTTGGGATCACAAGCTCAAAGGAAATGTCCAATTCTTCCGCCGTGCGTGCGGCCAACTCATCACACAGATTCTCCTTAGGATCAATTCTGGCCCAATCTAAAGGAGCCCTTGTGTGCCACTTATGAAGCTTTACGGGGCCAGCCACTATTATTACTAATTTGCAATGTGCTGTGGACTCAACAGCCACACTGGAGGGAGGATCCTCTCAAATATCCTCCCAGACCTAGAGAGAGAGAGAGAGAGAGAGTAATGAAAGGAAATTAAGTACAATGACAAAATAAATAAATAAAAGGGGGGGGGGGGGGG
>NC_056566.1:15008035-15041760 GCF_013358625.1 Macadamia integrifolia
GAGGGGTGTGGGAGAAAAGCATCATGCAACTTTCCCATTTTCTGTTATTCATTGAAACTTTGTTGCTTTACCTTGTTTTTTTTTTTCCTCTTCCTCTACAATGCGATGAAGTTCAACAAACAGCCCACTTCTGTTTGACATTTCGCAGAAAATTACTGCAACAGTATATAATCAAAGATTCATTGGATACTATACTGATACGTTCACTGTTCAGCCTTTAACTGAGATTGCAGGAAACGAGCGGTCTCTGAATCTTGAAAATGCTGCAAATCCTGATGAGAATTGAAACAACATTCAAGCAAGGTGTAAGAACAGTGGTGATTGCCACAATTTAATTGCATTTCTACATGAAATAATAGCTCCAAGTGTTCCCCCAAGAAATGGAATCACATTAGGCAAAAAACCAAAAGGAATACTGGATTTAATTGGGGGAACATTGGAAGGTGAATGGATATTCCAAGTACATTAGTGTTGACAAAAGCAACAAAAATATTTTAAAGATGGAGGTGCTCATCTCTCACCATATTGGGAGCTTAATCCTTGCGGTATCTTGCCCAGAACCCCTTCCTTCTTGAAGAATCATTTTCCGAAAGGGATTTACTCCTATTCGACCCAAGCGAGAAGTGACGCCTCAAGAAAGGCTTCTTCCCAAAAGAACCCATGCTGGAGCTAGGCCCCAACTTGAGAACTTTCCCTTGCCGTCCAGTACCTTTCCCGTTCCGGTCATCAGGTGCAAAAGTGTCTTCCTCCAGATCACTATCCACTACCCGGTTTCTGGATATCCAATTGCTCTTTGCCTTCAAATCTGCTTCAATTCTGGATGCTTTCCAGGACATCTTAGGAACCTGCTTCTCTCCACCCACGCACAATGGGCATGCTGGGTCATATCTATCCTTTTCAGGTGTAATATGCTCCAAGCACTCGGCATGAAACACATGTCCACAGACAAGAACAGCAACCACAGATAGCTCACTAGTAGCAATTATTTTCTGGCTGCTCCATGAAGATCTCTCTGTCAAAAGCTTCAAGCATGCTCCACATGTTTGCATATCAACAGATGGAGGCACTGACAGCCGACTACTGGATCTGGTTAACTTTCCGCGGCTAGAATCCAAGCTCTCACTGTCAAAAGACCACCTTTCTCTTTGAGAAGATGCCACAAGCTCAGAAAAGGCACGCATGGACCAACCATCCGAAGGCCCTCCCTGGGAGCCCATTGTTGTGTCATTGCTGCACATAGAAAACGCAAATGATTGTCTTCCTTCAGACACTGAGCTGTTAGGTGATTTCAATCCAGGTATTCGGCTTACGGAGATCTGCCTCACAAGCTGGTGTCCTGGTGAACAGTTGGCCTGCGTTGATGGCCCTGAGTAGATAGGTGGAGTTTGGCTCGGAGATGATAAAGGGTCTGGTTTGGATATTGATGAAGAGGAAGTCAAAGCCTTTGACACTGAAGGATTGACAACTACAGATGATTCTCCTAAATCTTTCACCTACGAAGAAGAAGATGCATAGACGTCAAAATGAAGCCAAAAGCAGAGAGATCAGGTTCAGAAATCATGAAAAGCACCAGAAATGACGTCCATTCCCCCCCCCCTACTTTGGTAGAGAACTACAGTTGATCCTACAGGAATTACTCACCATAGTAGACACAGCGTTTCCCATGGCTGAATCTGTTTCAAGCAGCAAAAAACATTAGATCAATGCAGCATCCAAAATCACACATGGGGTTTAGGTTAAAGCTCTAAACATTACTAAAACTAAGTTCATTAAGGGTGTAACAGAATATCATATGCAGATGATTATTTAAAATTAAAATAATCAAATCAATCTTAAGTTAATTAGTAGAAAGCTTGCACTTTAAAATCACAGATTTAAAATTGGTAATGGAATAAAAGAATGAACAATTCTGTGCTCAAACAGTAATCATTGGAAAAAAATGGTCATTTATTTATATTTGGGTACAACTGTATAACTAGTAACCAAAGTGGTGAACTAAGAAGTTGTGACCTTTTTTTCTAATCGACCCTTGTCTTTTTTTTTCCCAAAAGGTTATTTAATGCAGTATTTAATGTCGGGGTAAAGAGGTAAAGAAGGGTTTTCAATTTGAAAGTTATTTAAAGCAATATTTATGTAAAATAAACCCTCGTTGAAAATATATATATATATATACATATATATAATCTTGGACAAAAAATATAAGGTTACAACTTCTTAATTCACCGCTTTGGTTACAATATGATTTTCCTTCTAAATTTACCTTAGAAGTTCCAAATACAATTATATATGACAAACATAGTGTACTTCATTATAATAACCCCACCCTAGCCCCCCCCCACCCCCAACACACACACACACATGATAAAGGAGACAAGAAAAGCAATAAATGTTAAGAGCTTATGAAGCTAACAAAACTTAATTGAACCAGAGGGGAATGAAAAGGATGGGCAGCATGGCTGACTGAAGTTGTGCCTATTCCCAGAACATAGCACAAGTAAAGCTAGAACTACAGCAAAACATCACATTTGGAAATGCTTAGCAAACAGCACCCAAAGCTTCTCATACTTCACTCCCTTTATTCCTTGATTGCTTGGCATTTAGTACCTCCGCAGTTGAACTTCACTTCTTTACATGCTCTCTCAGTGGCTTAGGTCCTAACGTTTGTGGTGTATCTCAGGATAGTGGAAGGAATGTCTCAGGTCCTATTTGTGAGTCAAATTCGGTAAATTGGAGCTTTAGCACTTGGTGTGGGCATATCCACTACTCCGGATTAGCAGCACCCCGAGGTCAAAGTAAATCCCAGATACCAATTAAATCACGCCATCCAGTAGAATTCCATTAAGAAAAGGCTATTTTGTATCAAGGAAAAGCTGCCACTTTGGATTCCAAATAGCAATCTCTTCTTCCTCAATTATGCTAGTATCACAAGTCCTACGTTTTATGAATAAAATTTGCAATAGGCCAGGAAGATACAAGAAACTGAGAAAGTCGGTAATGCACCAAAGATGGGGATCCCTTAACAGGAACCATAAAGTATCCCTATACAGTTGGTGTCAGCACAGCATTTATAGCTAGCTCATCAAACTGAAAATTCTTCTGAATAAATGAGTTATTAGCCTATGCTTTTCTGCATAATAAGATCCTCCAAGTTCAGAAAAGCTCTATCTTCATGTTCTATGATTTGTTTCTTAGTTCCAATTTTTTTGCTTGAAAGATGCTAAAATTGGTACCATATCTTCAGAGAACCTTCATCTTAGCTGACATGTCCTCTCATACAACAATCGTCTTGTAACTTGTATCTATTTCTTCACCCTCAAAAAATAATCTCATAAGACATTCAGCTTAGTTGACACACCATGTCCTCTCACATTTTGGTACTGTTGGTCTATCATTATGGTTTTTATTCTTCTTCAAAGAAATTTAAGGTAAAAATGAATATCATGTCAACAAAAGAATCATAGACACATGCGTGCAACCCCTCCCCACCCCCCCCCCCCCCAAAAAAAAAAAAACATATTCTCCCACAAGGTAACGGAGGCATTTCTTGCAATTTCAAATGCTTCAATGAGTAAACATGAGGCTATGAGATGGGTTTTCCTCTCGCATGGTTTGGATGGATATAAAAGCATGAAGATGGATAATCTGATGCGATAGGATGGACTTATGATTCAGAAACAATTTTTTTAAGGGATCTTCCTTCTATATGTCTCCCTTCCCTGACTTTGTCCTCTGAGTTTACACAGATAGAATGGATTTAAAATCAAGAAATTTAACACAAGCAAAGTAGTAGCTGCTATTAATTGCCACTAATGAAAATGGTAACAAGAGTTGCAACTAGGGGTGGTACATGTAAGACTACTATGAGGTCATGATTTAGCACCCCTGCCTACATGCCACCCTCAGTTGCATGCCAATACCAATAGGTCTTGGTTGTTCACAGAAAGCACACACACTCACAGATCATTATACATACATCAAGTTTGAGTTGGGTCCATCAGTGTGAGGCTTCAGCAGAAGTCTAACTAGAAGTGGGGTCTAGATCAGCAATGTTAGGGTCAAACCTGTATCAAACTGAACCCCTAGAAGATTGAGTACCTCAGCAGATATCAATCCAAACTAAGCAAAAGATCAAAGAACTTAAATCAACTAAGCTTCATCCAACTACTTGGAGTTGGCTACACAAATACTGTTTTACCACTCCACTTTATTTAAGGTCATAATACTCACAAACACAGTTAACTCAGAAGCACTTGTGTCTTTACTCACCACTTCAACATAGGTCATAGTTGTCAAGGTATAGAGTTGGCAACAAAGCACCTTTGGAGATGAAGGTGTGAGGCCATCATGTTTTGTTAAATATGACGCTTGCCCAGGCATTTTCTTGTCCAGTTTTTGGGATTTTTTTTGGGGGGGGGGGGTAATGGATAGACGTAATTTCTTTCCCTTTTTGTTAATGAACAAAAATTAAACTGTAATTCCACTGTCTTCTCTCCTCCCCACCCCACACACACACCCCCATATGTTCATGCTGCAATGTTTCTGTAAGTGCAGTCTCCCATGTCAAATACTGCAATTGAATGATAATTCAAAATTTGAAGGGAATCTACATAACTCACTCTAGAAGCTGTCATATGTGTTTATCCCACCATCACAGCTCACCTTCGTCCATTTAAGTGGCCTAGGTGGGTGACTAGGCATCAGAAGCACTTGGCCAACGCCTTGCTTGCCTTGGTGCCACGACACCTATGCTAAATCATCTTTGGCATACCCCTTGTCATTTTTTATGTTCCTCCCCCCCCCCCCTCCCTCCCCCTCCCCCCTCCCCCCTTTTTCTCTAGTTTGCACCATATCATCTTTTCACTGGTTCTCATTAACACTTAGCAGTAGCACAAGGCAAAACAATGTAAACTTTTCACCTAACGGTACTACTCCAGAATGAATGCACTTCTGGTCTATCCTTCCAGGTCAAGCCAACTATCCATCTCAACATCGTTGTTTCAGCTAAACTCAACTTATGTATATTTCCTGCCCAACATTTAGTTCCATACAATACAACATTGCTGGAATTCGTATCAATAGCAAGCTACTAAAAGATAATATCAACAAGCAAACAGAGGGGAAGATTGTGTTAATTTTCTTATTAGGATATCGATTTATGAAAGATGCATTTTCTTAGGATTAAATTACGTAGAGAAAATGCAATTAGATGTTAACACTTTGCCCCCTAAAAAAGTCATGATAAATAACAAAGACGAAAAGGTGAAAAAAGAAAAGAGCTGTTTTGAACATAAACTCAAGACAAACTGAAGAAAAGTTATAAATTTACCAACTCCTCATCCATCGCAAATGTACATGGAGTAACAAAAAAAAATAACAACTCAAGAGCTCATTTATGCAACCATGAAAATAAAACACCTTCAATAGGCAAGGTAGATGGCTTCAAGGTTGCAACACGCCATGCCATCTAATTAGCCATGGGCTTCCATGGGCTTGAATACCAAAAGATACTGTCAAAACCTAAGGAAACAACACTGAGCTTTAAATTCTGTCAGCTCAACAGTTTCCCTCAAATGAAATTACAAGCATCACCAGAAGATCCTAGAAAAATGGAAGTATGTGAAAGATTTTTGTGCTTTATAATCTGATACGTGTACTCAGTCCAACCTAACATAACAGATAATAACTGTGTGTCCATCTAAGAGAAGAGAATGACAATATTTTCGCAGCTAACAAGCTTTTCATGCACCAGAGTATGAAAAGTCATTATCTGTTACAGACCAAGGGGAGAAGAAATTTTTCAGGACAAGCTACTGTTAATGGTAAGAGTTAACAGATCCAAAAGGTTTACCAGAAGCTGGATTCCTCAGATTCACGGCAGTTCCTTCGTTAACAGGGAATTTCTCCCAAGTGGGTGTTTGAAAATCCTCCCGTGGACTCCCTCCATCTGAAACATCTCCCATTTCCATATCCCTCTGGTCCTTTCTCTCCACGCCAACATTTCCACTGCTTCCGTGAGAAAACTGATTTATTTGATTGTCCATTTCACCTATTACATGGCCTTGATTCTCCCAGTGAGAGCTCCATGATGGCGAATATCTAGCATTACTTTGTAAAACTTCACTGTCGGTTCTTTCAGGAAGTGTCTTGTCCCTTGCAGCAACACAACAGGCAGAACCCATGCTCACTCATATACACCAGCAGAAATCTATCAAGAGATTATAATTCGTCTAGATCTACTCATGCACATTCTCCTCTGAGAACTGTGCGAGTCCAATAGTTCCTGTGGAAGCTAAAAGCAAATAAAGTTCAAAGCAGTCAGTCATTCATCTAAATGACAATATTAATCACTAAGCCAATACAAAAAGTATATATGTGCACTATGAGAGAAGACGGAGATTAGGACAACCCTAAGCGACAATGTAGAGAACAATCGAAATTAAAACATTAACAAAAAAATACTCTATCATATGAATGGGAGAAAAAATTAGAATGTATTAATCCTTTCCTAAAAAACTGGAATCATAGGAAGGACAATTACAAAAAAAATGAATTCCAATTATCCCTCCAGAAGAGGACGACCAAGACTAAGAAGACTCTACTTGAATTCTCTATTGTGTAATATAACTGAAAAAGAACCTGAGGACCATAATTAGAATAAGAAGAGTAACTGTGCCTCAACATATGACCAAGTTGTAGAAAATTCTAAAGTAATAAAAATCACTGAAGACCCTACCAACAGCAGAGAAAATCAATTCTAGAAGGAAACTCCCGCCTTCCACCACCTAATAGGAAAACAATATCAGCTATCATGAGCAGAAACAAAACCATATCAGCTATCGATGAGCAGAAACAAAACCATATCAGCTATCGATGAGCAGAAACAAGACCATATCAGCCATCGATGTGCAGAGACAGAACCAGATTGTCTTGAAGGATGGAATTCTAATTTCTAAACCAGTTGGGTTTTTGAAATTGGAGGTACATGGTTAACCCTTTTGAGTATTAGAAACTAGGATCCAGAAAAGGAATAAAGAAACAAATTTCCCAGTCAAAAGTTTCACTACGATTCAATAAAGCTGGTTCACAAATTCAATTAAGGTTATATTCTGGCTCCAATTTCAACAAACCCAGAAACAGAAACGTTATATTTCCAATCCAACATAGTTTGTGCATATATATAAATAAATATCGAACCAGAAACAGGATAGAAGAGAAATCAAGAGGCATACCCAGAAGAAATTAACCGGAACTGCTCCTTTCCAAAGATGCATGAAGCAAAGTTGGAATTGCAATAGAAAGAAACCGAAATTCAAGGCGCGAGAAGCAGTATTTGACAGCAGAATCGCCCACTAGAGTGTATAGAGGAAACGAAGAAGGCTAGGGTTTCCAAAAGCTGATAGTGGGATTGGTTCAGTTCGGTTTAGAACATTCCAGTTGAGGAAGATCGGATTAGATAGCCAGGGAGGCGCACACAGCGCTTCCTTCGTAATAAGAACAAATTAAACCTGAAACTGACGTGACCAAACGAATGAACAATGAAACCAAGTACCTCCTTTTTAGGTTTTTGTTTTTGTTTTTTTTTCTATTCTTTTAAAGGTAAAGGGTTTCTCTGAGAAGTCGATTTAACACTCAACTCTCAAGTCTGAAAAGAAAGCTAGAGAGAGAAAGTGAGATCTTCTTCTTCCAGTCTTCATCTTGGTGGCGTGGTATGGTATGGTATGGTATGGTTAGAGAGAGAGAGAGGTGGGGACGTGGGTTAGTGGTGGAATTGTCTAAGCAGAATAATACACATCAGGAGTCAGGGAGACTTGAGGCTTGGGGAGTCTGTTTGTTTTCCCAGCCGGGTATTGCCGTTAGTTTTGACGGAGTTCATGGGGTTGAGGGTGCATACGTGGCAAGCTGAGGGGGATCATGCCACGTAGGATATCATTGTCTTTTTCTTTTTCAATTCTCATAAATGGTACGTACAATTGGCGAGAATATAGAAACTATATATATATAGAGAGAGAGAGATGCGATGGTGACGAGGGATTTGCTTCTGCAATACGCGGAGTGCGTAAGACGCATCCATCTCCTTTTTCGAATTTGAGATTGAGCCGATCAAAATTGAACTGAATCAAAATAAATTGGTTTGATATTGGATTCAAAAGATTGGAATTTTTTTTCGAAGGGTTGCCAAATGCTTGTTTGCACCAATAAGTCTAACTGGAGTTGACCAGTTAACACTTGATACTGGATCAATCAGTTAGTAAATAGTCCGGTGATGAACCTAGAATGATTATGGACCAATCATTCTTAATGTTTGGTTGTAGCCCTTGTTCGATTGAGATTGATCAACACTGTCTGATTATAGCTCGTAGCCTTGTACAAAGCCTATTAACATGTTAATTGTTCAATTAACACGAACCCGATTATTTACCAATAATCAGCTGATTGAATATAAACATGTCCATGTATGATTTATGAGACCCAATTAACTAATTAATCGATAATAATGTGGGACCTTAAATTAATAGAAATTGATTAGACCCAATTAAAACCGACGAGAATCCACCAACTGTCACCACTAGATTGAAGGCTTCAAACTTCAAATGTCTTACTTAAACGTTCAAACTCTACTATTATAACCAACTATATACTACAATTAAGAGAAATTTAATAATTTAGGCCAGGGTTAAAAGTTGTGTTGCTAGAACTAGAGTTGGGGAAATATGTTAACCTAAATTTTTATCTATTTAATATATTAATCGTGAAATATTGTTGGAATCAAAATTCGCAAAAAAAAAAAAAATTTGAAACTTTACATTTTGGCCTTTATTATAGTACATATTCATATCAAAGGACCTGGTTCCCTTTTACATTTTTATTTTTTCTCTTTTTCTATATTACATCTCTTACCTTCTCAGAGATTTTGGTACCACATCGGTTACCAAAAAAAAAAAGATTTTGATACCACATTGAATCCATATTAACCAAAAAAAAAAAAAAGATTTTGATACCACATTGAATCCATATTAATAGAATCTTTATTTTAATAGACTTGTCTTGAATAAGTAACAATTAAAAAAAGAAAAAGAAAAAAAAAAGTGAGAGTTTTTCACGATGACGGGTACTATTTCTCTCTTATATGTGATTTGTTTATTTTTTCATTTTTTTTTCTAACTATGTGAGCCCCATTTGAATGATACCATTATTTTTTTTTTTTTTTTAGGGGAGGGGGAGGGGGAGGGGTGTGGGGTAAACAATGATACCAATTATTTGTATATTTTTAATTTTCTATTTGCATATCTCTTACCTTCTTTGTCCATAAAGACTTTGGTACCACATTGGGTCTAAATTAGTATAATATATATTTTAATAGACTTGACATTAATAAGTAAGAATTAAATTGAAAAAAAAAAATTCCCATGACATTTGGGTACCTTTTTTCTCTCTTAAATATAATTTTTTTAGTAAATTTTCTCTTGTTCACTATTTGAGCCCCATTTGAATGATACATATCATTATTCTTTTTTTATTTTTTTCTTTTTTTGGCTGTAAAGAATGATACTATTATTCGAACACCAATAATGTGGCATGCAAATTCCTACCCTCTAGCATAGTGGGGACCCTCTCCAATAAAAAAATAAAATAAAACAAGTAGAAATCTTGAAGATAGTGTGGATTCTTTGTTGATGAATCCTCCTTTTCTCATATAATCAATCGTGTTGGCAGTGGGAATTTATAAGTTGATATTTCTTTTTTTATATTAAAGAGTCTTACTTCATATGGCACTTCAACCCTTTCTCGACAATTACTCTTCCTTGCCACTAGTTAGTATTAAACTTTAATTTAATTGAATACTTTTAAATATATTGGCATGCCTCCCCATGTATATTTATGCATATTTACAAGACTTCGATCATTACCATGCACTCTTCAAAAGTACTCAATTATCAAACCTTTATTTTTCTTTAAAAAAAAAAAAAACTATTTGAGTTAAATTTTACATGTGATGAAACTATCTACGGTCTATTTGTGCACAAATGTTGGGTCTCATCCGATTTGCCACATAATTCATTAAGACAAGATGTTATCACAGATTTACATTTTATTTTCCTCTTCTAATACTCGACTAGAGATAAAAGTGGAATTGACCGTGTTCCATATTTCATAATCCTTTTTTTGCCACCTAATTATTGATGAAAGAATTTTTTGGTGAATTAATTGTAAGCTTCTCAAATAGATCTTAACTGCATTGGTTCAGTAATTAAGTAGATTGAATCCAATCAAATTATATGGGCCGAAAATTTAAACTATGTTTGTAATGTAAGAAATTGATGAAAAGAAAAGTAACTTTTTTTTTTTTCCTTTTCTTACATTCCAGACGTAACCCTAGTGTTGGGGTGGGGAACTTAGACCCTTCTTGGGAAAAAAAGTAATATTCAATATGGAATCTTAATTGTCGTCGATGGAAAAGTTTTAGGCTACATAGTATGCATTCTTGGAGGAATGTTGGGTCGATAATGAATTCCATACCAAATGCAGTCTTAGCTTAGTTTTCCACCCATGATCTTTACTTAATATATATTTGTCATCCTATTTTCTCAATCTCAATATTTTGTGGTCTCAGGCAACCCGCCACCTAAAGATCGCAACTCTAAACCATGGTCAAAGAGAAAGAACTATATAGCTATACTTTGAAAGCACTTTAGTATGGGTCTAGTATAATTCATGATAAATGCTAGCCCCCACTGCTTCTTTCTTATTAGGCATGTTGGATATGGTATCTCATCAAAGGAAATTGGGATAGCAACTATCCTAGTATAAGAAGATGATTTAGCTAAAAAGAAATGACGTTGAGTAAAACCTCGAGAGTCAGTAGAAAGCCCAACTTAAGAGTGAAGCAAGCTGAGAACGGGCTAAGACAATATTACGATTCAAATTCCAAATTAGAGACTACTGGAAGTCACGCAGAGCAACTCTCAACAAGGACGTTGAGACTTTTCTATTAAAAGAAATCTCCCTTTCGTTATCTTCTACCCCCTCGTAAGAAGGGTTGGGTGGATTACCTTTTGGAGCTAAGTCAATGATCTTAGTTGTCTTGCGAGAGAGTGGTTCAGATTCACGTAAGAGAATGTACGAGAATGGTTCTGGTCCGTGGATGTAGAATTATTTTTCTCTCTCTCTCTCTTCATTTAATAGATTCTATATCCACGGATCAGGAGTATACGAGAACATTCTCGTACGTGAATCTGATCCGTTCACGTCTTGCGTATGGTTGAGGCTTTGTTGTCCGGGTCCTCATAAATGATCTTAGGATTGGCTGACTCTATTTACATAGATTATTAATGCATACATTCCGTTATCACTGAAATATTCTCCCATGGCACACCCTGAATATGGGGTGGTATGATTTTTTGGAATATATTATCAACATGGAATGCATACCAAACACAACATTAGTGTTGAATCCCCTCTCACCTTGTATAACATTGGATGAGAGAATGAAGAGCATCCCTTAACCTACTAGCTACATTTCTCTTATTTTTAGATTCGCATAAATCTAATGGGGGAACTTTTCATTCCGAGCCAAGAATATGGCCCAGCTCAATTTGAATAGGGGCATGGGCCACCGGCCAACGCATCTAATATTTCAGTTCGTATGGACTGTGATCTTTGACCTCACTTCGCTTGTTGGTTGAGGTAAGGAGTAGTATCAGAGTGGCTCGGTCATCGATAGGCCTCTCCTTATTCATTCTATAGGGGGGGCTGTAGACCAACAATCCAGCAAACTATGGCCCTACTACCTAATGTGCAACGGCCCTACTACAACACAAAGGGCACCTTTTGGCACTATGGAGTTGCTTGATTGTCTAAGGCCATTGCTGCTTCTCCAAAAAAGATGCAATAGCCTGTAGTAGACTTGCTGTTTCTAGGAACGGTACTTTAGGATGTATGGCCCACATATGGGCTGGTAAATTCTTGTCATTTTATCTGCTAGAGATGTGGGCTTGAACATTCCCGCGAGCTCATGTTAAAGCTTTATGGCCTTGTCAAGTTTCATGGGTGGTGGCAATTTCATTCCCAATCTTTATTTTGGGACCTAGTTTTTCTTCACCCATGGCCGGCGAAGAGATAATCTCTTAATCCATAGATTTGACCTTCTAAGAAAGAGTATTTCGGACCTTCAACAAGAAACAACAGGAATTAAATAAGACATTCACTATTATAGGAGTCCAGTCAGAGTATCAAATCACCTTGGATGAAGAGATAATCGGTATCTAATAAAATAGCAGTCTTGGCCAATACCAATTCTATCACATAAATCATTTCTCTCGTTTTTTTTTTTTCTTTTTTAATACCAATTCTATCACATAAATCATTTCTCTCGTTTTTTTTTTTTCTTTTTTTTTAGGAAATGTGACAAGCTTAGTCCATTTTTTGTCTTTTTTAATTTTTTATGTAGGTGGTTTAGTTGCATAAAACTCATTCAAGTGGATCCAACATTCTTATATTTTGTAAGAATTTGACTCAGTAATTTTTAGAGAGCAAGAAATTAAATTCTAAATTTTTGATGATCATCTATAGCACAGAAAAATCTATCCTTTATATGTTTGGTATGCATTCTCAGAATATATTCTAGGTCATGGTTTTAAGTATCGGTGCGTATCGTGCCGTATCGGTAGGCATCGGCACGATACATACCGACACGCTACGGGGAATTTTGGGCCTCTTTTTGTGTATCGGCATATCGTACGTATTGTATCGTGTCGTACCGTATCGGTACCAATACGTACGATACAGCTACTTAAGTGTAAATTTTTTGTTGTTTGAAACAAACACTTCACACTCTCACTAACAGTTTTCTAGATTTTTTATATGTTATGTAAAAACAAGTGTTCTACAACTTCCATGGAAATTTTTTATTTTTCTCAAAAAAATATATATTTTTAATTTTTTTATTCCGAAATTATTATTATTATTTTTTTTTCAGAAAATTTAGTTCATTCAACTCTTAAAAATAATGTCATAACTTATAATTACTAAATACATGATTTCAAATGAAACCCACATTTTTTTCCCCAAAAAAGTGAGGGTTTCAATTTTTTTTTTATTTCTTAGATCTACTCAAATATATTGGTCCACACTTTGTTGATTTTTTATATGTTCTTTAAAAACATTTAATCTACAACTTCTATAAAAAAAATTTAATTTTTCTACAATGAATGGGAGACCCACTACCATAAATATTTCGACTGGGGTAAATATTGTGCCTATATTCGACAAGTGCAGAATATCATCGTAGTTGCTCCTATTGAAGAAGATGGTCCTAGCCAAGGATTTGAACCACCACGACACTCTTCACGGCACTGGCAATGGCAATGAGGAAAGAAAAAACTGTAAGAAACTCAAACCTCATCATTTTGAACATTTTCAACTCAATATATTTGTCTATCAATACGATACCCTCTACTTAAGTATTTATGCATTCTACATGTTATATATAGCTTTTTTTAACTATTTTTTTTATGCAAAAGTGTATAAAAATGTGTTCCCTATCCATTTATATGCGTATCTTAGCGTATCTCCGATACGATACGATACCCTTCGATACGTATCTTAATTTTGACCGACCGATACGGCGACCGATACCGATACTTTAATCCTTGGGTCCATGGAATTGGAATTACTTTTGAAACCCGATTCTTCTTTATACTCTTGCTTCGTAATGCGTTCTAAACCTAGAATCTATTCCAAGAATGCATACCGAACACAACCTAAATAATGTCGACGAAGTTGAACATTTTGAAATATCAACAACAATCACTGAAGGCAACAACTCAACATCAATAATTCATGAACTAGAAACACAAAAGGAAATGCAAGATAAAATAAGACCACAGGCCAAGATTTAAAGCTTACACAACATGTACTGGCATATGTCGTTTGGTACCATTAGACATTAAGATGTACATTATACTCTGCTAATGTATCCCTCAGAAGATACTAGAGGAGACATAGCTAGATTCCATCTATTAATTAAACATATTCTAGACCTGTTTATATATATGACATAAAACCTGTATCATATCCTTAATAGATTTCAGAACTTAGTATATATATGTATAGGCTAAGCATAAATATATTAGTATAGGCTATATGAATATTATGCAGAAGGCAGCCTCAACGATTTCATCTTCAGTTGGGTATGAGCTTGAAAGGAGGCTTCACAAAGGTTGGGGAAGGATTGTAACTTCCATAGTCTTTTGTGTTGACTCCAAGAAGCTTCTTATGAACTTCAGTTAAAGCTTCATGATCACTGAGCGAGAGCTTCCTTGTTGAATCCTAGTATCAGGGAATAAAGCCATATTTATATTAGCAAAGTTAAAAGGCAAGTAAAGAACACATGCACTATAATGGTTTAGGGTTTTCCTTTTAGTTCCTCTCTAAATGACCAAGTTAGAGATCAAACCTGTGGTTATCTATGTTAGGGTTCCTGCAATAACTTATGAGATGAGGCTTTAAATCATAGATTTAAGTTGGTTAGATATGGTACCATTGAGCCATAAACACTAAGGGCCCGATTGATTTTGTTTCTCTTGTTTCTGTGTCTAGAAACAGTACACAGAAACGTCGTTTCTGTGTTAAGAAACGATTTTTGGAATTGCAAAAAGGTATGATTTTTCTGTTTCCCGAAATGTTTTCAACAATGTAGTCGAGTTCAAGACATGAGTGAAGGCACGACCTTGTAGAAATGCGACTCACGAGTGAAGGCATGACGTTGGAGATGTAGGTATGCTTCATGGAGATGAGCTTCAGAAAGATGAAGGCAATCCGAAACTGTGAGTTTCGTATACAACTAAGTTGGAATTGCAGCATTTGGATAGCGAGAAGTTTCAATAATGGGTTGGGATTTGGGACCTTTGGGTAGGTCGAGTGAAGTATCTGGTTTTTCACAATTTTTATCACTCCCACTTGTTTCTAGAAACAGAAAAACAAGTCTAACTTGTGTTTCCATTCTTGTTTCCAGACACAGAAATAAGCACACCTTTCTATTTCTGTTTCAAAAAACAAGTGAAATGAAGCAGAAAAATCAAACGGTTTTTGAGATGTTTTCCCGTTTCTGAGCATAAAAAAACGGAAAAACCGTTTGGGGCCCTAAGCTACGAGGAGAAACCTCTAGTTCTTGTTCTTCATCAATTCATGGTCTTTGACATACAATTCAATAGAAAATTTAGTAAAATCAGCTTCTCCTAATGAAGATACCTTATTAGTAGTTCGGACCGCAGGATTATCCATGGATGTCCATTGCCGACCTGCAAAAGTGATTTTACAAAATTAATTATCATGTGTACTTGCTTATCATACTAGAAAATTTTAAAATGTGGGAGTATATGAAGCTTTCTGAAATTTTTCTTGAACATGGAAGATATTCTAGTATTCTACCTTGCTAACTTGTATTTGTTTCTAAAATCTCAGTTACTACTACTTGGAGTTGTACCTATCAACTACAAATCAACAATTCTTCTTTTTCTTATAGATTAGTAGTGAAATCATGAACATAGCATTGGTTTAGTGGGTGTTGGAGTGGGAAGGGAAGGAAAGAAAAGTTGATCATCTTCTACTCTTAGTTTGCAACTCCAGCAACCACAGAGACACAGTTCATGCAATACCTGGTTGCAATAGATTCACATAAACCCACCTGCAAATGAAGTTGAAAGAAGTGATGCTGAGATGAGAAGGAAGATGAGACTAATCTTCTTGAGATCAATGAGACCCATAGTAAGCAACTCTGAACTGTCTAGCTCGTCTCATTCAAGAGAGTATGGAGCAAAAGAAAAGATGCCCTCTTTCTATATTTCAAAGTATACAGGATTCACTTAGAGAGAATCAGAAACTGATTCTAATATAAACTACTCAATCTTACATGCTTTATAGATTAAAATTCAAAATGGAAAAGGTGAGGGAGACCACTTTTCTTTTTGCTGGGGCACTAAAGTCTTAAGAGTTAGTGGGTTGGAATAATTAATTAAAAGATCTACACTTTAACTGAAATATAATTAGGTAAGACTAATGACTTCATCAAAAAATTTACCCAAAGCTCCATTTACTTGCCACATAGGCTGATGCATACAATTAAGCATTCTAAATGGTCATTATCTTCATAAAAATCAGTTTCTAAATGAGAGTGATTGGAGAGGCATGGATTAATCTATCCCAATCCTAACCTAGACGGAGGTGGTCCGGTCTTTTCTCGCTCCGAATAAAATGGTGCAAATTTATGGGGCCACAATTAGACCAACCAAATGCACAAGAAATCCTAGACCTAGATTTGACCATCATACCCCCTTTTGATTGACTACTATACAAGAAACATGCATGCACATTATGCACAACCAAATTCACAACAACAACATTCAATCAAGCCAAAACCAAACAAGGGTTAGTTAGTGTGGGTACAAGATTGAACAAATTCTAAGTCAGCCCGAACTTGAGGACCATACAAGAACCATTATTCGGGCCAGAAAGAACCGGGTCAACAAAGCATTGGAAGGGTTACCCAAACGAGTTAAAGAGTTACTCCCATCTAGAGATGAACCTATACTAAGGTAGGTAAGTCAGTTAACATTGGTGACTATATTTGAATCTCTTTAGCTACTTTATCTTATCAACTGTGACCTGAAAAGTTCCAAAAAATGACTTGGCAGTACCCTAGTGACTGATAAAAGAAGTGGAGTAGACTTAGAGAGGAAGCTAATTAGAGATCAATTAGGGTTCTTTAGTTTAGTCTAAAGCTTTGTTTGTAGATAAAATTTGGTAGGCATAAAATAGGTTTGAAGATGGGTAGTGCTTTCAATTATCCTTAAAGACAAGGACAACCCACCAAATACCACTGAAAGGACACTAATGGAGAATAAAGAGAGCCACTACCAAGGTCATATAAACTATTCATATAATCTGTGGTGTCTTTGTGATAAAGTGGTACAGAACATCCTCCCTTAATGCAAGTCTTCTTCCTATCTGATCAACCCTCAATAAGCTGAACTGGAGGCAGTTTCATATATATCTATTGGGTATATTTTGAAAACTTTTGCTAAGGAACCTTCATAAACAATGCCTCTTAGTGTTACCGTTTGTATACATTGGATGAAACCTGTACTAGGTAAATAGGTTGGCATGAGCTTTACCAGTTTTTATGTTTCTCACTTAGGCTGCATTGCATGGATTATGATATTCATTCAAGTGAAATAACCTAAATTGCATGCAATGAGTGAGCTTTCATCACTTAAGCTCAATATAGATAGGTAGTAAGTCTAGACTCTAGATCAGATTACATTACATCTAAAAGTAGCTTAATGTTTAGTGATGGTTTAGGAAATTGGGATTTGTGTTTGCAACTTTTCATTTGATGAACTATGACGTAATTGCTTTGATCATTTGGCATTTTTCTTACACTTGATCCCATAATCTGGATAAGCTTATTTTCTGAAGCACTATTATGTATGGAGCATGAAAGTCTTTCTTTTGTGTGTGTGTGCTCTAGAGAGAGAGAGAGAGAGAGAGGCCTAAGGTGTTCATACACTCATACCTCATATAGGGATGGAGCCCTGAAATCAAGGGCCATGTTTTCTTCAGAGTCTAGTTAGATTAGAAGATCAATTCACCAAAATAGAGTTGATCATACCATAGTGGGTTTTGGTTCAGTTTAATTAAGTGAGTGGCCACTCATGGTATTGGAATCCACTTTGATATATAGTTGATCCACTATAAATCACAGGCCATTAATAGGGTAATGCAACCCCTTGTCATGTCATCACTGAATGAAATGACTAGTTTATCTTGAAAATGTAGAGAACTCAAAAACTGGCCTTTGCCGGGGCTGGAAGAGACTTCATTACTATAATGGTCACTCAAGGAGCCCGTATCTGAGATAATGGAAGTTTGCCCGAGTGAATGGATTTTGTAATATAAATATGAGAGAGAGTTATCTTGACAACTTATGATAATTGTAGCTTTAGGAATGCTTCATAAACAAATATGAACTTGTCTTATTGCAATTAGAAAATTTGTAATTCATGAAGAGAATGACGGGGCTGAATTATGCGAAAGTGATCACTCTCTTTAAGACTGTAGACGTCTTTTATAATGTAATCTGGGTTTTTGGGTTGGATGTTTAAGACAAGTATATAAACAAGCCCCCTAAAGCATTTTGACTTTCTTTAGTTAAATCTAGTCCATTTGTCTGGATTTTATTGTAGCTGGTTTGAAGAACCACCAACTCATGGTGTTTGAATTTCAAGAAGGGGAAAAATTAATTTTATGGGATTTTGTAAGATTTGGTCTTCATTACATGCTTTAATTTTCAAGAATTACATTTCATAATTATAGTATCAAGCGGCCTTGCATATAGTTTCCATCTTTCCATTCTCTTTTAAGCATTTCTCGTACTCTGTTTGTTTTGGGGGTGCATTTTCTCATACTGAGCCAAACCCTAACTAGTGAGATGCTTGTGGTTCCTCTATTGCATGTGTTAAGAATTACATTTAATTTTGCTTTTTATCCTATATGCAGGATATTTGGGTCATTAATTTCTTATATTTTGAGTTTATATGTGACTTAGATGTAGGGGTGACATTATAATTTATCATAAATAAATTAAAAATAATTTTAACGCATTTTTTTATGTGAAATGACAATGTTTCCTTTGTTGAAATATAAACCCTATAAATAAAGTCATAAGCCACAGTTAGAGGTTGATTACTCCAACCATGAGCTCTCCCTTCCCTCTCTCTTCTTATTTTCCTTCTTTTCCAAACCTGCACTTGTGTTGGTTCTAGGTTTTTAATATTGTAATAAATGGATTCACTAACTTTTGCCACATACATTGCAAATTCAGAATGATGAAAAGCTAAGAAAAATTATTGTGGCCTTGGTGGGGGGTTGGTGCTGAAAGGAAAAACTTATAGTTAACTAAAGTAGTACTTTTAGGAAGCAGGAGATTGTTGAATCATCAAGAGGAGGGGGAAAGGGGGGTTGGAGGAGAGAAAACTGAGGCAATTTTTTTTTTTTAAAGTACAGATTGGGAAGTTGCGTTGCATGCATTCCTTTATGTTTTAACATACAATAAATTCTCCTTTTTTTTTCTTTTTTCTTAACAAGTTGGTTTCAAATTCATCATTGTACCATGCACGTTGCATTGCGTTATGCTCTCAATTTGAGGGATGCCAAAAAAAAGGGAGGGGGGGGGTTCTGTTCATCAATAATGGAGCAGGAAAAGAGAGTATCAAGAGGGGAGCGAGACAAAGTAAAACAAGATTGGAAATAAAAAACGGAATTACTTTATGATAATAAATTATTATTATCACAAAGATTTGCTATTTTCCAAATGTCACAAGGCAGCTGTTCAGCCATGTGGACAAATGATATATCTATTCCGAGACCAACGAAAAATACATCTACATCTTCTGATACAAACAGAACTCTTATCCAGCAGTACTTGGTCCTATTCTTCTGCAAGAAAAAAATCCAACCTAAACCAAATTTAAATTTTGGATAAATGATCAGAAACTATTGCAAAGACAACTTCATAGCACCATAACTTTCCTCACTGCAACGTCCAACAACCATCCAAGCCAAGTTGGACTAGGTCCAGTATCCCGATCCATCAATGAATGCAAGATCCAATATGGAAAAACAGCTATCCCCTTGAATAATCTGCTTTCTGGAGTACACCTATTCTGATCCAAAGTTCTTGATTATCCTCATTAAGGATTGGACTTGACCACTATTGAATCCCTAATCCAGATTCAGCAAAAGGCACTCCAAATTGGGGATCAGCCCATCTTTTGAGAATATGATTCAAACAATTCACCCAACCCTCCCTCCTCTCGGCACTGTACATTTCAGGGAATCTCAACTTTGTACCCCGAACCACCAAGTTCTGCCAATACCTATCTTGGTATTTCAGTCGTACAATCAAAGGCTACCAGCACAAAATCACAAATCCAAAACTATGCCCCTCCTCTTCCTTCCGATGCACCAGCAACAAGATGCATATAACCCAAATTTTACCCACCATATCCTCCTCAGATCATGTTTCTGCTAGCTGTGCACCTGTGAAAGGAGAAACTCCATGCAGTCATCTATAGATCCACCAGTGTGAATGACCTGTGCAAATTTCTTTCCCCACATGTAACTCTGGAGTCTGAAAGGGAAATTTAGTTATACGACACAAGTAGTTGGAAGAATGTCCAACCAGGATGTGCTCTCCCGGACTTTAATAACTGATGGCTATGTCGACAATGATTGCCTAGACAGATAACCATGGCTGTCTGAAAGAATGCTGAGAACTCGCACATTTAGGAGCAATGGGCTTTTGGCAGAAAATTCATCAGAGTGATGAAAAAATGAAGTCCACTTAAAAAGGTTTAGAAAGGCCAAAATCAGTCAAAATCAGTTAAACTTTGATAGAGATGTATACAAAATAAATTGTGAAAATAGCTCTTGACAGGCATGTGACAAAATTATGATAGAACAGTTAGCATCAACAGCCATCATTTTTAGCCTTGCATGAAATAGCCATACAAGAAGTGGTAAAATGCATCTAACTAGTTTAGCAAAATGGGAAAAGTGGGATGGGATTTGTAGCAATGATTTTAAGTGACCAGAAGCAGAAAGAATCAACAAATAACTAAGCAACTGAAAATACACAGCACCATCCAAATAAATCAAAAGCCTAGCTTGACATTGAAGCCAAGGAGAAAGTTCTCCAATTACCTATTGCATTAACACAGCAAAAAGCTTCCTGTTGTTTTGAGGCAAACTGACATGAGCACACAGGCTAAGACAAACGTAGCAATGGACTTGAGATCTTTGCAAACTACAGCTTCTTCATGAAATGACTCTAGGTTTGAGATATTCACTAGGAATGAGATCTGGATCCCCCATTTCAAACATGGATCTGAGGGGACTTCTGGTAATATGAAAGAATGTTTTTTGAAGAAGGGTAGCAAAGAATTCCTGTTACCTTTCTATGAAGGACAAACAGAAATCCTGCAGAAGAGAGCATGAAAATGGGAAAAATTCCTGAGCAGATTTCATGGATTTAGTTACTTCTTTTATTTGGTGGGCAAACATGTAAACCTCATCTGCTTGGTTCTTGGCTGCCCACTCTTCTATCATCCTGCATAAGACCCCATGGTTCATTAGTAAAACAAGAAAAAATGAAATAAAGCTTAGAGATAGGCAATACTGAAAGAAATCCAATACAATACAAAAGTTAAATAAAAAAAGGTATACAATTAACCTGCATACCAATAAAAATAAACAATAATCAACTGGATAGAAAGTAACATGTGGTTTTTCAAACTCAAACCATAATCAAAAGATAAAAGTTGCCCAAAGACTCGTGACTGTACCAGTGAGAAGTGATATGATACAAGTTGAAGTTAAAAGAAGGTCAAGATCGTACAAAATTGGGACCAATTAGCATGAAAAAGGCACTAACACGTGATTTAACCGAAGATTGATCCTCACCTATGAAGTAAACCTTGTTGACCTAAAGAAAATCATGATGACCCTAGAATGAATGGAAATTCAAAAGAAAAAGCAAAATACGTACAAACCAAGTAGACCAACTAACCTTGATTGATCTTTTGTAGAGTCGATACAGCTAGAAAATAGCACCTTTATGACAGGCTGCAGATCTACCTTTGAAGTGGGTCCAATGTGGCCCATTGTTTCCACACAATATCCAGTATAACACCAGGCATCTGGATTTAGGAGGACAATCCGAAGGACAGGGGCTTTGGTTTTCAGGTCCCTCACCACTGTTCTGAATGATAATTCATTTGTTGCATTTTCCACAAGCTGAGAAGCAAACATTCTTTCGAAGGTATTATTCCTGTCCCCGAAAATTAAAATCAAGCATACTATATATCAGAATAATCCATAGAACCTCTCTACCATATTAATGTTTGAATTCCATGTTTCTGGACTTGAAGTGACTGGTTTGAACATCTCTTGTTATTATTATATGTTTTGCCAAAGTTATTATATCTAAAAAGGGAGGAAAAAAAAAAACTGATCCTTTCAGTTACGCTTTCAGAAAGAGTAAGTAATGCTAAGAATATGTTTTTTTTTTCTCACCTGAATAAATTACCTGAAACACCAGCAGGCAAACCAGTGGAAATGTAACACTTGAACAACCGAATGCCACCATCTAGGGGTGCATCATCACCATTAATATAAGGATATGCTCCAAGTAGACATGAACACTTTATGCATCGAAATTCAATCCACTTGACATCTTTAGAAAGATTAGAGGACCTCATCATGAAACCATTTCCAAGAAATCCATTAAGAAGCAGTTTCTGATTTTCCATAAGATCACTACTTTTGATGGACTGTTGGTCTTCAGCATTTGAACTTGTCACAGAGATACTGTGTAAGCAACATTCCTGATCATGATTTAGATAACTTATTTTATCTGCGCAATAATCAATCTGATCCTTCGCAGAAAATTCACTTGCTGATGTCACATTGTCTGAGAAATCTGAAATCGAAGAAGAGGTAACAAATGAAGAATCAGCATCATCGCCCTTTTTGGCAACATCCACTTTTACATCAGACACTCTCTCAGTTTGACTTTCAAAAAACAATTCTTGACTACATCTAATACCATCACCAGTCCCAGTTTCAGGGAAATCCTTTCCACCATCAAGACCAAGTTCAGATTCTTGTTTTCTGCTTCCAGCTGAATGGTCAGGGAATACATATCCCATGAGGTCACTCTTGCAAACCATAACAGATGCCACATCTACTAGGCATGTACCCACTGTGCAACTGTACAAACTGACATACTCAGAGACCAGCTTCTCACTTACACCTCCAAATGAACAGCAGCAGGCTCCAAACCAGTTGTCAGCAACTTCTCTCCAATCGACCGATGGCATTTCCACAAAGGATCTATACAGGAAATGCTTCAAAGTCAGTTCTGATGTACACATATAAACTCACAGCTTAATTGGTACAAGTAAGAATCATATAAACAGTACATCTTAATTTTATAAGAAGCTTTCAGATTATGCACCCACCCATTAACCACAAGCAAAGAAAGAAACACTGCTTAACAAATATCATTAAAGGCATAGGGATTTGCTAAAGCTTCATTTAGTTCTCCAGAACATGAAAGAAAAAAGAAAATCCCGAAGGCAAGGATAGGAGAAGAAAATAAAAGCTGGTCTCCTTGTCAACTTTGATTGAACTGAGAAAACAGAGGAAAAAATCCAAACAATAACCCACTGTGGACCCAATGGTGCCTTTTAAAGTTCCTCCAAGGTTTTCTTACAAAATTTAATCCACATTCCGAGGAAGGGTACTGTCATTTGAGGAACTTTCACCATCCTGAGAAAATTGCAAAAACCAAGCCTACCCTCATCTAGACAACCATATTTGGAGAAGTTTTAAAACGAGCACTGTCTATGTGCTCAACAGCTGAAATCAAGAAAACTAGATTATAATAGGGAGTGAGTCATATATATAAAAGAAGCCAAATAACTGATTCTTACGTTAGAGGCCTTCTTGTTAACTGAGTTGAACAACTCTTGCAGTAAAAGTGCACCCCTTTGCTAGATGACAAACTCTTTAGGTCTGAAACATGCAATGATAAAATAAGAATTGTAAGCAATCAAGAGATACAGAAATTTTTTTTTTTTTTTTTGGGGGGGGTGAACCGTTACAATAACTTCTTTTAGTAAAAATAACCATTTTACTGAAGAAAAGAGGAAGTATAGCCGCTAGTCTCTTGTTGGTAGGGAAATATTAGCTTAACAGATCATAATCAAAACCCACACAAACAAGGTAGTAGTCTGCGGATTAGAAACACTAACAATTATAACCTTCCTGCTCTCAGCCTTACAGCAGAGATTTAGAAGAAAAAGGGAGGTGCTATCAACCATTTAAAGGAGCTCGATTGCAATCATAGGGGAATTTGCCTCCACACCCGGGGGGGGGGGGAATTAAGCATGAGTCTGGAAATCCAGAACTCGATAACAGTCTGTGTAAGTATAACAGTAGTGAGGTTTAATTTTTCTATCACCAAAATAATTAAGGGTAGGTAAAAATTTTAAATTATGGAATTGTTAGTTGATACATCCTCCTCCTCCTCGGAGTTTGAAACAGAACAAATCAGATAAAGTAAAAGTAAAATATATGGACGGACTAGTAGCATCGTCTTACCAGAATCCATAGATAGTGGCTGCAGCCTATCTGAACACACATTTTCTTGAGCAGAAGCGTCTGGTGACAAGTTTAGTACTGAATCAAGGGTTGCGACTACGGGGTGATCAACCGGAAGGAGCAAAACGAGCTTCACTTCGACATGATCCTCTGTTGCTTTGAAATCGATGGGGGAGCAGGGATCAACCAAAACCTTAGGAAGCGGAACCCTAAGTGAAAAATCGACAGAACCACTCTGATCTTGGACTTGTTCAGTCCAATTCACAAGGAGAAGAGACTCCTCGAGAATCATCAGGACTTTCAGATTCTTGCAATAATAAATAGGTTGGATCTTCGGATTGAAGAGGAACAACCGCAGAGTTGGGACGTAACCCACTGCTTCCCAGGTGAATCGCCATTTTCTAGGGTTTTCGCTTTCGCTGGCGCGGGAAAACGAAGACATGAATTTTCTTTCTAACCCACCCCCCCCCCCCCCCCACCAAATGGGTTATTGTGAACGTACTGGAACCCTGTAGGTGTAGGGTTTGTCCTTAGATCTTGACGATGGGTGAAGGAAGACCGTATCGGATAGTAGCCGACTAACTTTTGACCCGCACCGGCCGGATATGACCAAACCAATTGAAGCATGAGATTGATCTGATCGATTTAGTTGGGATCCATGTAGTCGACCCATTTAATTGGGATAAGGTTATATTTGTTGTTGTTGTTGTATCAATTATTAAACATGTCCATTTCAAGAATCAATTGAATAATAGTCGGGTGTTCCTGGTGGAAGGTTGTGGCCCGATGGTCACCTAAATGGAACCGACTCCTCTTCTTAGCGAGGATTGATCGCCAATGTTTTACCTATAAGCCATAACTATTTAGACAATCAACACGTATCTAAACGGTAAGTGGTATAGTGGTGCAACCGTGCAATCCTAGATAATGACCAGTTTTTGGGCCCAGCCCAATATATTTTTTGGCAGAATCATTGATATGGACAAAGTGTACATCCTAGTCCAAGTATAGCCTTCGAATATGAATCTCCAAACCCCAGGCCCAGTCCATCCAAGTTCATCCTAACGCAAGCCTACCCGAAGACCCCAACCTGAAACATGATATGGGAAAAAGTCTCTCTGTGCTACCGGAATGGGCCACATCAGATGCTCATGTCTCCATTCCTTATTGAAGGACAACCTAAGTGCCCCTTCATTGGTGTGCTCCCCAATATTCTTACTTCAAGAATCCTCTCCCGAAAGTGCACCAATGAGGAGCCCCAAAATAGTTTCACAAATATATAGGAGGGAGAGAGGTCATTTCATATAGGGAGAAGGAGGGTGCTAATGTATCCCTTGCCGGTGTGGCTTAAAGATATATTTTTTTATAAATTTAAAAGGAAAAAAGAACTTCATTTGGGAGTGTGGTGCCTGCACCCAAACTTAGGATGGAGCAAAATGACTGCCCCATACCCAATGAAAGGCCCAAATCACTGCCAAGTTTATGTTTCTTGGTGCACTCCCATTGTCCTTTATGCTAATATAATGCTGCACTCTCGGACAAAAAACTTTTCCCAATTTTATATTAATTGTGTTAGTTGGAAATGTTGGCAAAACATCACAACATCCCATGGCCTCCATGTTTGCCATAATGAAGATAGAATTACAAAACATAGGAGAAGGTTCTCTAGGCAAACGACATAAGAGCTAAGTCATTTCATGTGAGGAGGGAGAGAGAAAACCCACCCTTGTCGGCTTAAATATTTTTCTCGTTTACCTGTAGGGTTTGGGCCTGGCCAGGTTGTAAGTTGTGACCCAAGCTTCAACCCTTACCCAACACTGCTTAACTTTGTGTTGGGATTACTCAGACCAGGTCCAGCCCAGGCCCATAATATTTTTAGCAAGCCTAGGTTTCATCAGGCCCAAGTTGCAACTCCCATGGTGGTCAGACGGTCAGACCTCCTATTGAACAACAAATTACTCAAATAAAATTAACTACTGCAACATAGGATTAAAGGTCAAACACAACATCAATTATAATTCTTTTTTTTTTTTTTTCCCAGATACCTATATCTATATTTATATTGTTGGATAGTTTCCCTCTTCCCCTGTTCCTCTTAATTAATTTTAAAATTATCTGCAGTACTTAAAAAAGAACGCTACCAAATAGTAAATATGGTATCTGTGGAGTATGATGTATGATATAAATTATATGTATAAAGACGAAAAGCCATATATAAAATAGTAGTAATATCAGTCAAATATTGTATACCAATAAAAATATATCTATGATTCAATTATTATAAGTTGTCAATTCCTCATATCTCAATGACTTACCCACAAATACATTGAACATAGCAAATATTTTTTCAAGTTAATTAAGCTATCAGCATGCCTTTGTTGAAACCTAATTCCAGAAAACTTGTCTTCACATGATGATGATTGACGTCCAACAATCATTTACTAGTTTTTCTATTAAGTATTGAAAAAGGTTTTCCACGATGCTAGGGTTCTATTTTTCTCTCGCGTAGATTTTTATTGCTTTCTCTCTCCTACTTTGATCATATGACAATGATGTCAACTTGGGATCTAAACCAAGAATAGTCCCACCAAAATCCAGACCCAACAGATTTCATTGCTAAATGGGAGGGACAGTTTTGAAAACTGATTTTGGGACTTGTTCTGGGATGGGTTCACAATGGACCCAGAATTGAAAGACCAATAAGTAATTGGCTGGAACTGGAACTGGAACTGGAACTGATACTATTAGTATCAATTTAATATTACATTTACTTATCCAGGGTTGGTGTATACTTAATGGAAAAACTAAGTGGATAGAGACTGAGTGCCTAAAACCATACTTAATATTCAAGTTCATGACTCATGAGTTAGGATTAGTTTCATATTGTTAATTGTATGAAATTTGGACTTACTTACAATGTCAGAGACTTGAATACCTAGAACCATTATTGAAAATGGGATCAGATCCTAGTTTTGGCTGTGGTTGTTTAATTAACGGGACGGTTCTAGGATTAGACCCCTTAGACCAGAGTAAAAAAAAAAAATCATCCTAATCACCCAAAATCATTCCATTTGACACCCTTATGCTTGTAATTCCTTCTTACATTGGCGTCATGGGAACCTCTTCCAATAAGTATAAACATTTTTGTTTTGGGGTAGAAGTATAAATATAATTTTGAGGTTATCTAAAAAGTCTAGAAGAGTTATATATATACATATATATATATATATATATATAATAGAATGAAATATTAAGCGTCTGTTTGTTTGATATGGAGATTCTACACGTCTTCTTCCAATACTAAATTTATTTTGTAGAAAAGAAACAAACATAGTCTAAATTATCGGCGGCAGAGAAATAAAAATTCTTTTCTGGTTTATCTGATTGCGAATACGTGACGATAAGAAACAGAGATGAGAGAGATCCGTTGAATTTGGAATACTTCCTTTGCTTTCAAAAACACTTTTTTATTTTCTGTTTCTCATATAAATAATTATTTATTTTTAGGTAGCAATGAACTCATTTATTTATCAATTTTGACTCAAAGTGTATGCGTCATCTGTGAAAGCAAAAACTGTATTTACAGGTCTATTCATGTGGGGAAAGAGATGCCTTCTGGGCTTCCTCTGGGGTGACTTTGATATGTAGAAGACTCCAAAGGTCAGCAACTACATCATGTTCAACACCTCACCTCCATTAATTACAATCTTTTAATTAGTTGCCCATTTATTCATTAAATTAACCTCTATAGTTTATATAAACTAAATATCATTAATTTTGAGAGGAAAAGATAGCTATCTGGTTGGCGTCATGCCCTTTTACGCTTTGTCACATGATAATGTGAAAAGACTATCATGCCCTTATACGTTGATGCTCTCATATTGCCTAGGTGCTAGTGCAAAGGCACGCTACCTGACAACAAACACCGCCTTAATTTTAAACATTAAAGTGGTTGATAAATCCTTACAAATCATCAAGATTGTGATTTGAGCCCATAAATGCTTTTAAACTTGAATTGACTGGAACAAGTCCCACAAACCCTAAACTTGGTTTCTCAAAACCAGTGATGCAGTCCCAAAAACTAGTATAGGCCACTCCTTAATGTTGAGAATCAGGGCCAGTCACAGCTGATTCTGATTTCTTAAACAATGGAACCCATCCATGGTTTAATAAATCAGAAAAAGGTCAATTCAACTTGGAATTCGTTAAGCCTAATCCTAATTTCACATCGAACTACTCACATCTAATAGAAAATTGTTGTTCTCGTGCCAAACCCAAACGTGCAGCTTATGACCAACTCAAGTGGTAAAAAGTTATCACCAACATCCCCCTAACTCATCAACCACAACTACTCACTACACTGGAAACTCTAAGTTAAAATCTCTCTCTCTCTCTCTCTCTCTCTCTCTCGAGCTTTAGCATTTCAAATGCTTACCCAAGTATAAGTTACTTTGGTGGAAATTAGTCTTAAAGGTGCTGCTTACCCAGTTCCTCTTTTGATTTCCCTTTCCTATTGGATGCATTTTATGTTTATTCATATTTTATGTCTATTGGGTTAGTTTATTTGGAGCTGTTCAATTCCCTTTCCATTTTCTTAACATATCTTCTGACACAATTTTGATCCTTTTGTCTTTAATATTCCATAAGGACCCAATCCCTTACCAACTGATCAGTTCTCATAACTATTCATTTCCATCTTGTGATCAATATTGGTATACTGTAACTCTTCTTATCTATATGGGTAAATCTATTACCTTCACACCCCTGGGTTGATTACTTAAATGCTTATAGTGCTTTCCAAGAATTCTCTAGTGCTGGATGTGGTGTAGTTGCTAGAGACTCATTTGGAGAACCTTCCTTAAATTCTTTTTCTTCTGGTTTGGGAGTACTTCACACTCCACTCATGGTAAAGGTGTTAGGTTTTAGAAAAGAAATCATAAAGTGACATAGGAAAGGGATGAAAATCACAAACAAATAATCACATAATGCAAGAATTTATGCGATTCGACATGATATGTCCATAGTGAAATAAGATCTGTTTCACTATCAATGAAGAATAAAATTAAAGTCGCTCACCACACACTTCTAAAATTTCAAACCAAAATCAAGTTGTTAAGAATTTTTTTCTGATTGGTCCAATTGTTTGGGCTGCAATCTGAAACCCCTACTCAAGCGATAACATCACCACCATAGCCTAATTTAATCACAAAAAACTATATATATATATATATATAAAAAACTAGTGAATTGTCCATTAAACAATAACCAAGAGAAGGACTTCCTTTTTCTCATAATGCCTGGCCACATGCTTTCATTATCTCTAATTGCATTATTAATACCTTAAGGTGCAATCAGACCCAACATAGATGGGCATGCCAGCTGATTTTATCATCCTAATATTAGAAAATTTTCTACACCCACTAATTGTACATCTCACATCTTTTCCTACTATTAGAAAGTTACTACACCACTCAAATCACCCTTAGTTGATTCCCTCTTCTTTCCTTGACAACCATTCCAAGATAACACCTCACCCCACCTTGCAAAAGAATCAAAACAAACAAAAAACAAATCCATGTTGCATTCTTCTCCACCACCATCCTTTTTTTCTTTCTTAATTATTCATCATATGAAGTTATACATACTTTTAGGTTGAAGACCATGGGTGTATAGAAAGTACCTTTAGAGGAATCAAATCACTAAAACTTAATGGAGAGGCCAAATTAAGTAAAAGATGGATGCCCCCTTCAAGCTACTTAAATTTTGCTTACTTAGTTCATTCTTGACTGTAATTTCTTTATATAATTTGCCAAAACCAACTTATAAATTGATTCATGCACCAATTAGGATATAAATGTCATGGGTCAATAGTGTCTATGATTATCATAAGATAAGATTCTTAAACAATATTATAAAATGATTATGCGACGAAAGTCATGAAGTAATCTAACCATCCGTCTAAGCATGATTAATGTCAAGTTCAAGTAGGTAATCTCCAATTTTCTAGACCCATTGATTTCTTGATTTCTATATTAAAGGGGGAAAATAGTAAGAAGAAAGAAAAATATACATTAGATCAGTGCTTATGCAACCACTAATACAAGATTTGTGACAAATAAATGTGGGAGGATTTGTCTACGAGAGAGAGAGAGAGAACATAGACATGGGTGATTAAAATTTAGAAAGAATCTTTAGATATTATAAACGGTTGTGGGTGTCTAATTTGAATGTTATTCTAGTTGACATTAAGTACAAGTTGAGAACTCCCAAAAAAAAACCAAGTCTGTGTTTATAAAGACTGTCCAATTGCTTCACATGAAGCTTGGAAGTGGCAAATTTTTATTTTCTTTTCTTAAAGCTGCAAGATTGATAGATGCAATTGACTGCATTTTGTTTATAAAATAGGACTAAACTGCTTTTAAATACTATATTTTATCATCTGTGATCAATTGCAGCACATGCTTCAGCCAGCCAAAAAGTACACCCACCAAGAGAAGTGGCAAAGTCCATCTTTTGGAGTTCTTTTTTTTTTCCTTGAAATATTATTGAGTTGTAGAGTTATAGTCTTATATCGGTTACCTGAGAGCTTAGATACATCTTTATATACCCTTGAGTTATCTCCATCTGATAATTTTAGTCTTTGGTTAAACTCTAATAATATTTTATTGGCTATTTCACTTTATCGACATCAGCTAAGTGATATTCAAAGAATTCTAGAGTATTTGCCTTCTTTACCATTGACTACACCTCCTTCCCATCATTAAGCATGCTTTTCCTTTCAAGTCCTTTCATATAGAACAAGTAGTTAAGACTCAATAGGTGAGTACCCTGACTCCCCATTCCCCCACCTCAAAAATATACTCAGTAGTTTTTTTTTTTTTTTTTAAAAGAAAAGAAAAAAATCATGGCTTAGGTCATGTTTAGTTAGATATGAAATGAAGTAAAATTAAATCGAAACGAGAAAATTGCTACACTGTTGGGGTGGAAAGGAATCCCCAACATCAAGCCAACAGGGTGTGGGGAGTGGTGTCACATAATTCGTATGCAAAGGTCCCACAAGATAAGGGAGAAGAGGGAGTTTGAGATGGATGATTGTACTGTCGTGTAGCCATCATTTTCCCTTAAATTTTACTTCATTTTTCAATCAAAAATATTAAGGAAAATAATTATCTCTCACTTTCTCTCTATTGTGGGTACTACATGTTTTGATATGTGTTTGCATCACTTGTACTATAAATCATACACGTCAAAATTTTTTTGGGTGAAAGAATACTACCTGGTCATGTGACCACTGACCATTATGCCAACACTTAGACCAATAGAAGTGTATGCAAAGACAATAATTGAGAGGATATGAGAAAGAATCCACACTCCAGTGTCGTGGGATTGTTTTTCCGTAACTTTTATTCATTTCAATTTATTTCACTTTACAATGAAATTTTTTATTTTACTTTCACACCACTTCAATTCTATGAAAAAAGGGCTTTAGTCAAGTTCCAGGCATCAAGAATGCACGAGTGGGAAGGGAAAGGTTAGGTAGATATCCATTGCTACTCCTCTTTAGTTTAAGGGTTTCTTATTGCCATGCTTGAACTAACAACAAAAAATTAATTAAAACAATCAAGATGATGGATTGATGATGAAATCTCTTCTGATCCCAAATTATAAAACCACTAATTAAGCTTTGGAACCACAGAGCTGGCCCATTGTCATTACTACACCACATCCTTGACCTTGATCATCCACACATTTTATTAGCATATATAATATAAAAGAAAAAGATTCACATGCCGGCAGTGTGAGGATGTTTTCCACACCTTTTATATTCTAACCAAACGAGTCTCACACTGACACTCTCTCATTTCGAATAATGTGGCATGAGAGATTTTCTCACACTGGTGGCATAGAAAACCCTCTCCCAATAAAAATCTCGCACGTAAAAGATTTGTTTTTTTTCCCATAAAATGGAAGAGCTAAAGAAACTTAAAACAAATAGAATAATTGAAGGAGACAGCATTACATATATCTTACACAGATAGATAGATAGGGAATCAAAATACATCTCTAGCACTGAACCCTTGTTTATTTAGAAGATCTCTACAGACCAGACCAGACCAGACCAGACCAGACCAGTAACCCAACTACCAAATCCCTCATTTTACTTGTTTTTTCTTCTACCCCTAATAGATATAAGATAGCTAGATCTTACAAAGAGTGTCACAGAGAGACACAGAGAGTTAAAAAAAAGAAAACCCTCCCTGTAACTCTACACTCATTGACAGAACCTACAACACAACCCCACTGAACAACACAAATAAACCAATCTTGCAGAGTCTGAAGATTATCGGCCATGGGGTGATGGAGTTTCAGTATTGAAACATATCTGCAGAAGCCATGATAGGCTGCTGATGTAGATAGAGTGAATTCCATGAGTTCATGAAGTTATCAGCACCGATTAGAGTATCCTCAGTTTCAATACTGTTATTGCTCACATTAATATACTGGATGATATCATTGAGGGACTGTAATCTGTTGTTCAACTCCCCCATCTGAGCCCTCAAAACTGAATTCTCTGCTTCAATGGCCAAGTAGTGCTGAGTGGTGACGTTCATACTTGTAAGGATCTGGTTATTCTCCTTCCTGAGTTGAGCCATTTGGGCCATCAGTTCATCCAAGTGCTTCTGTTTCCTCATCCTCGATCTCCTCGCGGATTCGCGGTTCGAAAGCATTCTCTTCTTCTTCCTTTGATCCATTACAAGCTGAAGATCCTCTTCTGAACCAGAGTTTGGAAGCAGAGTAGACCCACCAGAAGAAGTTCCAGAAGAGGAAGCCATGGTATATTTACAGCAGCAGAATTAAAATAACAAAGTTTAGGGATTGGATTAAACCTTAACACAACAAAGACACAGGACCCAAATACTAATTATCTGAAACCAAGATTTATATGTAACAATACTATTTAAGATATATATAATAATAGATATAGAACTGCAAGGGTCTAGTAGTTATTAGATTGAGGGTTGAGATAGTTCATGAAAAAACATAGAACCAGTAAAGGAACACAACAGAGAAAGATTGAACTAAATGGGTCCTGCGTCTGAGTGTGGAATTTATCATAAACCCGGAGAGAATGATTTCACTAAGAATTGGAGACATGAATCTGAAACATCAAGAACAATTTGTTAAGCATTAAGATAAAACAGAAAGAGAACTTGTTCTTGAGGGGGAAAGGGATTTTTGCAAAGAATCAAAATCCCAACTTCAGCAGCATAAATTCAAACACCAAGAAGACGTTAAACTTTCAGAAGAACAGAAGAAAGATCCTGCAATCCAATAAAGCAGAAATCAAAACTGGGCAAAGCAAAATAAACCCAGAGATCCAGAATTGGGTTTTCAGTATTGGATCTGAAAAACCCAACAACCAAAACAATCCCTCCCACCCTAGCAGAGCTTCAGAACCTCAGATCTATAGCAAAGAAAAAAAGAACAAAAAAAAAAAAAAA
>NC_056566.1:15041780-15058129 GCF_013358625.1 Macadamia integrifolia
AAAAAAAAAAAAAAGAACTTCAAAAACAGAGAAATAACTCTAAAAATCCACAAATGGAAGAGAAAGAGAAGTAGAAGAGGTTTGTAAGGGTGGGAGGCATGGGATTTATAGGAAAAGAACGCACGACATGGGAATTAAAATATTGATTGAGAAAAAGAGGGAATCAAAATTGCAAAGAATTAAAGAAGACAGAGAAAGAAAATAGAGAGCTTTCTTCCATCTATCATGGAATCTCCTTCTCTCAGAAAAGTTGTTGGGACCCTTTGAGGAGAGTGATGAGGCATGTGGGGTGGAGAAGAAATTTTCACAACCGTCCAATTCCAGCTGGTGAGCAATAAATTAAAAATTTTAAAAATTAAAAAATTAAAAAATTAAAAGTATATATATATATATATATATATATTAAAACTAAACCAGGAGAATTGCCATTTTTATTTAATATTTTTTTACTGTCAGGAGATCCATAAGATCCTTGTGACAGTTTTTTCTTTTTTTTTTTTTTTTCTACCTTTCTTTCACCGCCTGTACTAGATTTACAGTTATCTCCTCAACCATGATGCGGAGACCCAGAGGTCCCAGACACTCATTTTTGTCTTGTCGCTTATGTGTTTGCTCCAGCTTTATTTTTGGGTGGCGGTGGTATTATAACTGACATTTGGGGCTATTTTCATCATTAGATTTGTGCAGAATCATCCATCGGGTCACCCCAGCGGAGAAACCGCATCCGAGAAGGAAAAAAATCTTTTGAAAAATAAACCCAAGGTCAAGGGCCAAAACAATGAGTCTGATTTTGGTCTAGGATTAGGTCAAGTCGACTGGTTTGGATTTCAATTTGGTTCAGTTCTTCTTTCATTTGGTTGACTAAAGGGGGGTTCTTATAGATCTGGCTCCACTTCATAGAGCTTAGGGATCAGATAGTGATCTCACGATTGGGATGATCTAGGGATGCGTGTCGGCTCCTCATAATCGTGGGATTAGAGGGCTGTATGGAGAGGAATCCCATCCAATTCTTATCTATCAGTCCAATACTAGGTTACCGTTTCATTTTTTCTTTTTCTTTTTTAACAACTTAGGTCAGTCCGGCATGATTTTCAATTTTTCTATGTTTCATGAAAGCAAAACCTAGAAGCATTTCATTCGATCCAATTTTTTGATCATTTTTTATTGGTCCAACCAATTTGGGTTGGAAATTGACACTCCTACAATAAACCTTAACTATGTAGAGGCTATAGAATAATCTTGGTACTAAGCTACATTCTTTTTTGGTGAAAGTTTTCTTTCACTCACAAATCTATCGTGAGCCCTTCATTGTTTTGTTACTTGAGAAAAAACTTGATCATGTTTCTTCTTTTCCTGATATTTTTTTTACTTGCGTGGTTTGAATTTTGTTCCTATTTTTTGTTGGATACTAGAAAGATAGGATCGAATTTTCCTCAAATCACGATGAAAGGGGAATTCGTCTATCAGATGACATTATTTAATTGCAACTGAATGTGTATTTGGGAATAGTCAAGAGCACTTTCGACTTCATGCATGAATGGGGAGTAATAGTGACAATAGTTGCGTTGGTGTTTCCTTCTTATAGATGTTCCCATGTCATCATGGGTGAAGAAAAATGTTCTCCAAAAAGATATATTATTCTTGAGTAGTTATCTATATTACATTGGAAGGTGATGTTTACGGAAATCACTACACAAATATGGGCTGTCCATTTTTACCTCTTTTTAAATTTAAATTTTCTCAGAGTTGAGAGAGAGAGAGAGAGAGAGAGAGAGAGAGAGAGAGAGAGAGAGTTGGGAGAGTGCACCATAACGTCTAGAGAATACACATGCAAGAAAATATTCAGGATAGGTACCATCATAAAAATGGATACTTGATTGAATTAGAGTCTAAAATTTCACGTGGCTAATCTAGAGTATGCCCTCTCTCTATTCAATAGTCAAAATTAACATATCATCTATCTTCGTGACAGAATAAATACCCATCACTTATGCTCTCGACTCCCCTCATAGGTGAAGTAGGAGAGTCAATTCCATAACCTCTTGGGACCCCCACTACCTACTTAGAGTGGGTAACACTAATTGCGCTTCTTCTTGTCTTCGAGATAGATGAGGTTAACGCGTGCACAATTTCAAATTTAAAATCAAGTTGGACTAAATAATATGATCATTTTCTTGCTAAATCCAAAACAAGAATTGACCCATATCATATGGGTCATCCTTTTATAAGGATTCTCTTGTTTCATCATTTTGGTATTAATCCGATTGTGATTCATTTCATCAAAATCTTATGTTTGCGTTGTTTTTAAGACGTATTTAATAAATGGAATACCTATGTATAATTTATCAACATCAGTATTGTATTCGTATTTGTATCGATTTTGATTGATACCAATACATAGTTGTTGTATTAGATTGGTTGTGTCTTCAATTTCATTAAAAAAGAATATAATAATTACTTTTAGATATATTTGCTCTGAATAAGAATTGTTCCATCAATATCGGATTGGCCAGATATCATATTAATCCGATATTAATACGACTGATTCAATACCTATATGTAATTCCATGGACCCATGTCTAAGTATAATACGATGTAGTCAAACCTATACAATATGTAGAAGAAAAAAAATTACTCCAATCACATCCAAGTCCAGTCCAACATATCATAAAACCAACTTGGATTAATAAATTGTGGATCTACATCATATGCAATATCCATGTGGGTGTGGGTTACATTTTGTTTATGTTTGGAATTACATCATAGTATGAAAAATCCGTGCCATTTTACTATTTAAATATAGCATAATTTTTTCTTTTTTTTGACAAAATATAGCACAAAATTAGTTTCGTATAAAGAATCCAAACTGAATTTTTAGAGATGTTGATGGTAAGATCTAATCATCCTAGTTTAAAATTGGAAGGGTTTCCTCTTCCAACCCTTCCATGCATCTATAGTTTGTGATACTATGAAGGACTCTTAGAAGGAACTATTTATTATTTTTTGCTAAGACGGATGGATTTAGACAAGATCTCCACATTAGTAAATAAAAAAGAGGGCAAAGATATCTATATACTTGGCCATCTGGGGAGGTTTATTTATTTGGTTCAAAATATTTCTTATATGGCATATCCGAGGGGACCCAAATTTAATGGCATGCAGATATATCACAGATTCCCTTACTCAAATGTTATGTTTCATGTATGTAGAATGGAATGGGCAAATAGATGCATACATGTGGAGATAAATGTTCCAAGTTTTCCTTAAGCCATGTCCTTCACCATTATGCTTGGATGAATGTGAGGAACAGTAAAAGAGATTTCAGGCCTTCAACAAATAGGGCGAGTAATCGTGACATTAGATTTTTGGATGAACCGTTCACTTTGGGTGAAGGAAAAATTTCCACTTTGAACTTGGTTGGTTGCAAGAGATTTCGGAGAAGGAAAGTGATATGATATAGTGTTCTATATCCTGTGAAGGGAAGTGGATGTATTTCTACGCAGCCCTAAAACGATATAGAAGATAATGGAAAAATAAAAACAAACAATGCACACTGATTTACGATGTTTGACAAGATTGTCTACGTCCTCGATGAGATGAGATCATGCTTCACTATCAATGGAGAATAGGGTTACAACGCTCGTCCTCACACCTCTCAGTATTGCTTGCATTACAGAGAAATAAAACATTGCTACAAATATATAGTGGGACTGTCGTCCTGCTTGTTGAGGCACTTGCACCAATACTCTCTGGATTAAATTGTAATGGAATACAAGACATCGTACACCAACAGTAGAAGCATGCGCCCTTTTACAGTTTTCCTTATATCCTTCTCACATGATGAACACTAGAATCCACATTAACACTCTTTTTTCTATTTTAACCATGTGGGTCTCATGTAAACCCCACATGCTTGACACCTTTTCTACCCTCTCATTGGTGTAAGGTGCAAATTCCATTTTACATTGCCCTATTGGAAACTCATCCTCTTCCTGTAAATTATAATTTAACTTATCAAAAGAAATATTTGTATTTTCCTTACAATCAAAAATATTTTTTTATAAATTAAATTTAAAAAAAGAAATTACATTCCTCTTGCAATCATATCCTATATATTTTGTTTGCAATCTAAGGAGCCAAAAGAATCAATTTGTGTTCGCACTAAATCGAGGAGAATAGCCACTTAATTTTTTTTTTTGAAAGAGCAGAAAAGTAAAGGGTTATCATTGTGGGCCTTGAGGCCTCGTGGGTGTGGGCCGGGTGGGCCTTTGGCAGAACCAGTTGGGAGTCCCTATCGGACTGTAAATGTTTCTACTTCCTCCTCCCCAACACCCCAAATCCCCAATCAACCGCTGTGCTGTCCTTGGGAGTAGACCATCACAGGTTAGTACCACTGAATCATTGAATGCGGTATCCGGAGAGAGAGAGAGAGAGAGAGAGAGAGAGGGAGGCCCAAGACAAGCAATTCCTTCACGGACAGTCCCAGTGGTTCTGACTTCTGAGTCAGTCTCCTGACAAGCCCTGACTATGATTGAGGCCTCAGGGTCAAATAAGGAAAAAGCACCCTTCATGGGCCTGGGCCCCATTTTGATGGGCCATCCCACGTGAACTGTTTCGCTGCTCTCCCATCAAAAGCACTCGTACCAGTTTCTGCAACTTTAATTGGGAAGATATTATGAACGATCCGAATCTTTATTTCCACATTTGAGGGAAAGAATCAAGAGACCATGTTGGAAGGAGCTGTCACCAAAACCTAAAGCCTCAAAAGGATTGAATGGAGACAACTCCTTAACTATATAAAATCACCAACATGATTTTTATGTATCGGTACTGATATGCTGGCCGTTCCAGCATTAAGTCAAGTCATCAACATGATTTTAGGTATCAGTATCGAATCAATATATACGGTTGATACATATTAGTATTAATGGACACCGATGTCAATACTTGGCCAATACCACATCGGTGAATCGATATGGATAGAGGGTAAAATGGTTTTAGAGAAAAAACAGTTTCAACATTTTAAAGGATAAAAAATAGTCACTACGATATCAAATTTGTTTTGATACTATGATCACCAAAGACAACATAGTTTAATCTATTCATATATTTAACTTGAAAATTATTTGGAACCTAAGAGGCCCCTAGAATTATATTAAAGATGAAACTGACAAAAAAAGACAAAGGGATATAACCCACTTATCCCAATCGGGGAGAGAGACAATTCACTCTATCATTCACAAAAATCCATAAAAAAACATATATAAAAAAAAGATTACATTCTAAAGACTAGTAAGAAGTTAATTGCTTCTTAAAACCAATACCAGCAGGTCCACGAACTGAGAGAATTAAGAAATGTTTCTCATCAAGCGATTAGAGTGAAACCCATTGATCTAATTTCCAAAACACTAAAATCCTCTGCTTTAAAAAGGTCGAAATCAAAATCGATCATAAATGATTTCAATTCAAATCGATCAATTCAATTATGATATTTGAAACCATATTTATCTAAACTATGTCCTCTCTATCCAACCATCACAATAGCCACATCATTTATGACATAATGACAATAGTACCAGTGGCATAAACAACCCTCTGCCTTTTTCTCTTTCCTGAATGATTAGTCTTACTATTATTTTCCCTTGCAATCATAATTTATGACTTACATTAATGTCTACAAAAAAATGTTGGGCCTACCTATTTATGATACTAGTTGGCTTTATTGTTATTTCATAGAGATATAGATATGTAGGTCTAGCCTATATGGTTTATGGAATGCCATTAATGTACGGTGGATTATTTTAGGAAAAAGTTTTTTTAAGTCAGTGGCTAAATGATGAGACAGTCCAGATTTATCCTCCATTACTCTCCACCGAATCTTCCCCCCCTCCTGTTGTACAGCCCCGATGCCCATTCACTGTGGCTTCATTGTTTCATTGGTTTTCCTCTCTCTCTCTCTCTCTCTCTCTCTCTCTCTCTATATATATATATATATATTACTTGTAAGATAAAAAAAAAAAATAAGAAGCATATATTCCTTTCCCATTGAGATATGCTTAGATTTGGTTTGTCTTTGTAATAAGGAAGCTTTATACTTATTTATTTATATTTTAATTTTCAGTTCTATTTTATTTAAGGATTTGGTTTTCTTAAATTTATTTTTCATAAATATTTGGTTTTCTTATACGGACGGGTTAAATCAAGCTGAAATTTTGTAGATAGGCAAACCTTATGATTCATTACTCGTATATTAAATTTCAATCCAAACGAATATTGAAAAATTAGAAGATATTAGAATGCTAATAAATTTGTGTGACATACACATTTTGATATTAAAATTCGACGCAATGATTGGCTATTCAAATCATTTCATATAATTCAAATGGTTAGATTTACTACATCACTCTTCCACTTGACAAAACTAGATAAGCTAACTAAGGAGATTATTTTCTAGAATGTATGGAAAACCTTTTACATTATTTAACTACCAAAAATTTCCTCCCAATCAAGAATTAAAATCATAGTGCTAGATATGAATTGGCGGAGCCTTTTGCCTTCAAATTTAGATAATAAGAAGGAAAAAAACTCATTTTTTCAGCTATCTTACCCTCAATCAAGGATTTAGGGGATGGTATTCATATCGGTCTTTGTCGATACCAATCTGGATCGGATCAGATTGATGTGTATCGGCTGAGACCGATCTCCGATCCGATATTGATCTAGATTAGTCATTCGGATCGTTTCAGGGGTAAAATAGTGGGCATAGTGGGCATAGCCCCCAGGACAAGCCCTTGTATAGTAAGCAGCGCTTCCGCAAGACCAATGGGTAATAGTGAACATGTCAAGACTCAAACCCATAACCAATCAACTTGAACGGTGATGAATTTAGGACATTTTCACCACTAAACTATCAACCCCATTGGTGAAAACCAGAGACCATGAAAGCATAAATTTTGTAGTGCATAAGGTATACATATCAATGGATGCACACGTAGAGGAGATGCACGGATATATATTAATTGTATAGTCTCCTCTATAAAGTAATGGGTGGGTGGCAATGTGACACACAGCCAGGTAAAAACAAAGCATCCTCATGATTCCTCAGGGGACATATGGTTCCATACAAGACACCGTACGACCAGAGATACATGCAAGGCTCCGGTTATATATAGATATATGGTCTCACATACTATGTTCATCATATCTATTCCAAAGACAAATATTGCCGTTCAGAATTAATTTTGTGTCGTTTGGTGAATGGTCCCATCAAAGGAAGGAGAGAGAGAGAGAGATGCACATATTTAAACTTTGAAGAGAGTTCACCTAACCCAAATATGAAATATCATTTCTAAGGAAAGCTTTCGATAATGGAGCTAGAGACCTTGTATGCTTAAAAGTTAAGTTTACCAACATTGATTATGCATTAGGTGTGATTCTAGTGACTGAATGCCTAAAAATGTTATGAGATACGGGAAAAACTTTTTCACGACAGAAGATTGTAAGTTCTCTCTTATATGATATATGGGTACCATGTGGATGATATTTTTTTCAAGATAACCATTAATATGGTATTCAGATTTCTTCTCATACTGGCATTGTAGGAAATCTTCATATATATGGACGTATATAAATTTAACTAAAAATACCCACAAAATAGAAGAAAAAAAAATTCTACAAAATAAATGATATGAAAAGAGAAAAGCAAGAAGGAAGGGGAAATCTCACCAAAATTACGTTGTGATTGAAATAGATTATTGGTTTATAAAGCATTATGAAGTAAAAATAAAAATAAAAAATAGAGAAGAATTGAATCAGGTTTGATTATACGTTCTTGACCTAGAATCTATTGCAAGAATACATATTAAAAACAACCAATATATCAATTACGTAGAAACTAGAAAGCAAAGCCAATTGGCCTCTTTAGCCTAAGTTACTTGGTAAGGGTTGGTTTAGATTTCATGCGGGTGAAAAGAGACATATCATACGTTCAAAAGTGAAAAGAGAATGTAGCATGAAAGAAAGGAAGATTCCACCACCTATGGACCATTGGTAGGTCCCCATCACATCATTTAGAAAGCAAATTCCTACGCCACCCTGCTTCATGTTGTGTAAACTTTCACCAATTAATTAGGTTTCCTCCTAGTGACCTAAAAACGAAATGTGGTCCCTCAAGTGTTCAAGTATGAAAGCTAGAAAGGCAGACCCAAAACCAGAAAATGGATTCTATACCAGATTCCATCAACAAGCCAACTGGGCCACAAGTTTGATATGTCATGTCCACTTGTACTGAATACTCATTTAGCTCATCTCAGTTTGAGTGATAAAAAATGATATACTCAGGGCACCGAGGTTTCCACTGTGATAAGATTTGGGGAGGGTCATGATATATAGCTTTACCCCTATTTAGCAGAGAAGTTATTTCCAAATATCCCATTTGAGAATAAAATCCCCCTTATTCTTTAGTCTTGGACCGTTGTGAAACTAAAATTTTTCGCCCTCACAACATCAATTCTCCCAGCTTTGGATTATGACCCATGCATGGTAGGTGCATGGAAAATCCATTCTGATATCATTTGTCGCTCTCAAACCCAAAAGCTACGAGCTTTAAGGTAAACGGCCTTTCGTAAATTCATGAGCTTAGCAAGTATCATACACTATCCGACCAATGTGGAATTCCTTTATAACAGGAGTTTATAAATTGATGATATATAATAGAAACCAAAGAACCATTTTAAATCAATCCTTATTGCATGAAATGGTGATGTGAATGATTTATCAACCTATTCTTCATTAGAAAAGAAGAAAACAAAAAACGTATTCACAATTTCACATCACAACATAAATGTAAGCTGTCCAAGGGGTCCACATATGCCTATAGCTGAAAAATATCTGAAAGACCTGAATCTTGGTGACACGTAGCTAGAGTCTTGTGGTGACAAAACAAGATTGTTTCTCTCTTCCTTTGCAGTTCCTCCCATCTACAAACTTAGATTAATTTTTAGGGTTTTCACAAGGACCACACTAGTATCTGTTTGTGATTCTAGTTTTGTTGTTTCTCCACTCTTTCTACTTTCTTTGGTTTCTATTTTAGTTCCTTCTTTTCCACTTACATTTCCACAAAATATTCTCAGCTCATATTATGCATCATAGTATTTCTTCATAGCTTCTTCTGTTTCTTTCTTTTCTCCAAACTTTTAGTCTAACTAAACCTTCTGATTGCTTGCACCTTCCCTTTTTCTTCATCTCCTAGGCAACATTTAGAGAGAGAGAGAGAGAGAGAGAGATGGTCGGTCCGTGGGACGGACAAAGTTAGTGTCAGCTTTGGCAAGGACCCATTAGGAAGTTAGTATCCTCTTAGACTTAGAGTCTAGAGGAAATGGGTTTCACAAACTTTAAAACATGGGGTGGAGAGTGTTTCTTTTGCTGGCAAAAGTTACAAATTGGCCTCACAAAAGGAAAAAAGAACAACTTTGATCTATGTTGCTCTTTTTTCTTGTTTCCCTTTTTCCAGTTACCTCAATCACATAGGGTGCCAAAATTGCAATGGGGTACTAGCTTAGTAGCTCACTTTATTGGGTCTTAGCAGGCAAATTGTGATTGTGGAAAATGTATTTCCTTACCTTTAAGTATACTATATCAGTTATTTAATTGATATTTGGCAGAATTTAATGGTGTGATCTATGAATTTAGAGTTAAAAGAAGCCTAGCTCATACCTAAACTGGTTCACAATGGGATTAAGAACACAATCCATACTGAACAGTATTTCCTGTGTACAATTTACATGCAAGATATGTCTTTAATTTCCTGATCTTTTGGAGTGGTGTTTTGTCTAAAGTGATAGTATGCTTTCGAAAATAAATCTAGAAAACCTCTCTCTCTCTCTCTCTCTCTCTCTCTCTCTCTCTATAGAGTGAGGAGAGATGTTAGAAAGAACATGAAGGTTCTTCACCAGGTAATGAAGATCTACTTTAAGACTTCCTTTATGAATGAAGAGAAGAGCAGAAGATTTTGCAACTTTAGTAACCAATATCACTCTCCACACCTTCTTGCACTTTCTAATGAATGGTTTTAAAGTTTTGGAGAGTGGGGGTCTCTCAGTGGCCATGCCTTGCCTTGCCTTGCCTTGCCTTGCCTTGCCTTGCTTAGCTTCATGCATGTGCCACTTTAGCTAATGAGTCTATCAACTTGTAACTTTTTTTCTCCTTTAAAGCTTTAATCCACTACTCCACTTTGCCTAATGAGGTATGAGACTCAGATCTCAAAATAAAAAAGTAATCAATGTTTCCCTCACAAGGAAGAGGACGATCGGAAAGGAAAAAAAGAAATAAGAAAAAGAGCCCATGCACTCCCAACAATTTGGGCAACTCCATTGCGATCACGGCATGCTATAGGCTCTTGGAGTGGTCACAAGACATGCTTAGGGGGTGGTTCTCTACCAAAAGGCATAGAGGTTCGAGTGCACCAATGAGATGCAATAAAACGGCTAAGTAGGTGAAAGGAAAGAAAGATCATTTCATGGGAGAGAGAGTTTAGACCATCTTCCCGCGTCGGGAGAGGAATTACCCTCACCACATGAGATCCCATTTCTCAAGGGTATATCGAAACCACGAGTCAGATCAATTTATGCACCATTGACATACTTGTGGCATGATATCCCATAGACGATGAGATTTCATATGAGAAGATTATTACATGGGGAGAAGATCCAGACTCACTAGAATACCTTCCTATAGCAGTTCAGAGAATCTTTTCCCTTAAGTTATTATCTTACTGCTTTGGTTTCTGAGCCTTTCTTCACATGGAAGACGTGCAACTGCAGATGAACCCCACACAAGATCAAGTGAGCCATAGAGATTAATTAGAGGACAGAAAAGGAATATGTATTTACTTAAAGGGGAAGGGTATGTTTCCAATACCACTGGTTTTGCCTGATGAGTCTCCCATGGCACACCAATAACAGCATGTGGGATAGTACGATCAGTAGGGGCCATAATGTTCAAAGAAGAGAGAGAAAAAATAAATAATAAAATACCATATGAGAGATCATTTATGATCTTTTTTCCTTACATAAAATCAAGTTGATGGGATTTCTCTCCTTTTTTTAACCAATTTATAATAGTATAAAATCCTGTTTATTTCTAGCATGAGAATCACATTCCAAGCTTATTGGGTTTAAAATTAGAGGTATGATTGCCACCAAGTGATGAAGAATCAAGCTTTTTTTTATTGGTACAACCATAAGTGGAGGACAAATGGAAAGGCAAAATAACTTGACTTATAAAGTCAAGTTAATTAAACCTCAAATATACATACATTCCCCTTGAGACTTAAAGGGTCTCACTCAAAAACCAACAGTCAAGAATTCACAGCAAACCTCCATGACTTTACAAACCCTAAAAGCTTCAGAAGTAGGTTTGTTCTCTACTTTTGAAAAGCTGTAAAGGCCGCCATCAGACTCCTTAGACCTTGGTTTTGAGTACTTTAAACCCTCAGCACTCAACCCTTGTCATATGTATATCTACTCACCCACTCTTTAAACTAAAATTTTCATTCATAACTAAGCCAATGGAAATTTTAGGGTTTATAAAATGGGGTGTTTGGTTGGAAATGAACTCAACATGTTGCATTAATATATTCATATATGACTTTGGTTGAATATGTTGACAGCCAATTCGTAAGATATTCTAAGATTTGCAATGAAGGAATATGTACCAAGTGGGAGAATATTGATTGATATAACCCAAATTACCTCATTAATTTAACTTCTTTCTATTCGTAGTAAAGATTCACGATTAAAATTAGAAGCAACCCACCCCTCTTCCTTGATGGATGGAATGGAGATTTTTATTCCCCACTTATCTGTGAACTTTTGTAATAGATAAAAGTGAATATGAATGATGTGATAATTTGGGTCACATCAATCAACATTTAAATGATCGTGATTGATTATTGTGATTCTATAGCAATGGTTGATCTTATCAATGGTCAATGTATGTCACATTGGAAGCATAGGAAGGTTGAAATCAGCTCAGCTCATTATGTTTGTGGCTTTGTGGTACATTCTCTTTTCTTCTTTGACTGACCAGATTTATGTCATCCATTTATTTCTGATTATGAATTGGCACTTGGGTTTGGTGGGATTTAACCCCTCCTTTATTCTAAGCATTTATTAATAAAATAATGATTTAATAAAGTGGCTTTTGCATAAAGGAGAGCCCCTAACCACAACCACAGAAGCCATGCAGACTCTGATTTGTGGAGTCCCACTTTTATATAGGAGCAGGATTGCAAGACCCATTATGGATCCCCACTAACTTAATGCCTGAATCCATATGCTTCAGGGCAACCACCCAAAGTCCTTGACTTCCACAGTTCATGTAAATTTTGTTAATTTTGAATTAATTTTAGTTATGGACAAAAGTTTTCTTGTCCACCGATCACGTATCTGATACCATGGTCTAGAGCATTATCCATAGAAATGGAATAAAATCTACCCCCTATTTGACGAATCATGGAAAATGGAGCACCGACCAGTTTTCCATCAGTCAAGTATTGATATTCGTCACAGCTGATACTGATACGAATCGACCGATAACAGCTGATCTGATACCTATTCCTTCAATTTTCATTCTCCAATCTAAAGATTCTGAAAATCCAATCTTGGTAAATGACAGACGACTCTACTGATTTCAGTTCATTTTCGAGGTATAGGGTTTCGACTTGGTTGGTCGACCCATCTTAAGCCCAAAACAAGACCTGAAGTCTGGCCCAATTATGAGTCAGGGCTGGGTTTTAGGGCCAATTTTGCCCATATAGGAACTTTTATGGGGTGGTCCAGCCCATGAAACTCCAGCGGACTGGGCTCTAAGTCAAGGGGTTGTTATGCCCGATCCTAGGTCCTCACCCTGAACCCTACCAGATTACCTTTCTGGTTTCAAGCTTCAAATTTCAAGGGCTAGACTCAGTTGCCAAGGCTCCATTTTCTTATAAGGGAAATTGAAAGGAACGAAAGTGAAAATTTTCAAACCTTAAAAAGGAAAACTTTCGTAATCATTACCTAACATGATGACATAAATTACTTAACTTATATGCAAAATAAAGTAAAATGTAATAACCAAATATGGAGTAATTAGGAGTTAATGATATAACCATGTGACATAATTAATGATTACAAAAGTTTTTAAAATTTTGTTAAAACTTTGATGATCTAAGGACTACAAGGTGCATGATATGCATGGATAGGTTAAAAAAAATAATAATAAATAAATAAATAAAAATAAAAAAGAAGAAGAAGATGTATTGACATTCATGAAATCTACCATTTGACAGCGATAAAGTTGCTCCATTGTGACCTAATGGTTGCGGGTTCAAGTTGGGAAACTGCTTCTTCATGAAGCAAGGTAAGGCTAAAGGCATTATGACCATCCCCAAATGCCACAATGACAAGAGCCTCGTGCACTAAGTATGCCCTTTAGTTGACACATGACCAATACCTCCCTTTAGTTGACACATGACCAATACCTCAAGTGTACAAATCATCCAAAGGCATGTCGCTATAAAATGGTGGATCATCCTGATAAGCAAACCAAGATGGCCCATCCTTATGAACTTTTGCCCCAATGGATCATACAATGGGCCTGAACCAAGGGAGGAAAAGGGCAAGTCCAATCACACTTCTCTAGAAAATAGATTCCAATGGGCTAAATAATGGGCCTCGGGTCCAAAAGCAGAAGCCGTAGTATCCATTCCCCAAAGCAAAACTATTCATACATGTACGTACTCAGGTGTCTAAGTTGAGCAAAAACTGTTATAACAGGTCTCTCTCTCTCTCTCTCTCTCTCTCTCTCTCTCTCTCTGTGAGAAAAAGAAATAGTTGATCATCAATAACTTTTTATTATCGAACTAAAGATACATCAACTTTCATCACCAGGAAAAAAGAACCACAGATACATCAACCATTAATGTACAAAAGCACTTTTGTACAACCTACAAGAGGCCACCTACAATGCAAAGCACCAACAAACAACTATTAAAACAAAACTCTTAGTAATCTCATGTTTTTTTTTCCCCTTATCAGATTTAGATATCTCATGCACTAACAGCACAAACCTCTAATGCATGCATCTTCAATAAAATAAAATGGAAGAGATAGAAGCTACTACTTTTCATATAAATAACCTTCCTCCAAAATGGACCAGCTTCAAAGACCTCTCAGCAGGATGGTGGTTTCCTATGCATGGGCTGAATGGGCCGAAGCTGCTTCAGGATGGTAGTGAAGCATTTCTCTCCACATCATCTCCCTGATCATCTCCTCACCCAAGTCCTCATCTATCTCGAGGTCTATTGGGACCTGAGCAGGCGGGTTGCATCTTGGGTCATACAGCGCAGACAAGTAAGGGTGTTGGAGAGCTTCTGTAACACCAATTCGCTTGGATGGATCAAAGACAAGCATCCTCCGCAATAGGTCAATTGCCAAAGGATTAGCATGGGGATACAAATGGAAGAAGGGGGTCCCAGGGGAATATGGTAGTGACTGGATGTACTTCCTAGCCTTCGGGTTGTCGATGAACTCAAGATCTGCCTCATTCTGGCTTCCAAGAACATTAATGATTAGTTTGAGCTGATTGAGGCACTCGGTACCAGGAAAGATAGGTTTCCGGCCTAGAAGCTCAGCAAAAATACATCCGACTGACCAAACATCAATAGAGGTCCCATAGTTGTCACAGCAGAGGAGAAGTTCAGGGGCTCTATACCAACGGGTGACAACATACTCGGTCATGAACTGGCCCTTGCCACTGCTGGTGCGTGCCAGTCCAAAGTCACAGATCTTAAGGTCACAGTTTGCATTCACAAGGAGGTTTCCTGGCTTCAGGTCCCGGTGGAGAATGTTTGCTGAGTGGAGATACTTCAGTCCTCTAAGCAACTGCATTCCAGACATAGCAATAAGTTTCATTTTGCATGGACAGATAAACCCAGATGTAGAGCATATTTATTCAAGAATTGTATGCATAATACGTTAACAAGAAGGTAATGTTGTGATTTGTAACATAAAGCAGGCAAGTAATGTTGTAATTTGTAACATAAGAAAGCAGACAAGAAAAGGCAAAGGTGAGAGTATAGAGGCACTTATCAATCTCTTGAATGGTTTTACAACTTGGTGAGTTAATTAAGAATTCAGGCAAGTCGATTTGACTCAACCTCCAGTATTGTAACACACCAACAGAAAATCAGATGCAACTTTCCAAGTGTAATGAGTCAACTCAATAGAACTCGGATGACTCAGCACTCGTTGCTTCATCATTTTTAATGCACAAATGTACAATTTTTCCTATATTCTTAAGTTGTGTAATTACAATTATGATTCACAAGTGGTCAATTTAACACTGTTGCATCATCTTATCAAAAAAGAAAAAAACACTGTTGCACGAGTTCTTGCCACTTTGGGCTTTAAAAATGCTGGACTTCAATGGAGTTAATTACAGGTATGCTGGCGTAGGTTTCAAAATATGACACAGATATAGGATGTCTGACTTAGCAAATCCAACACCACCCCCCCCCCAAAAAAAAAAAAAAAAAAAAAGGATTTGGGATTAGGGGGATATATATAACTAATAAGGGTCCAAATTTATCTTTTTTCTTTCTTTTTGGGTGAATAAAAAAAATCATTAACAAAAGTAGAAAGAGATACAAGGAGCCTCTATTATAAGGGAGGGAAAAACAATACAGGAGAACTAAAACAAAGCCAAGGAAAACCCAACTCTCGAGGAGAGGAGACAAAGGGCTACAGTAAGGAGAGGGGCAGGCCCCGGGACACAACAATAAGATTGTTCCGTGGGTAATCAACACACCAAGAGGAAACCAAAGATAACTTGCTTCTAACATCAAAAGCGACAGACTCTCACATCTGCTCAAAAGATCTAGAGTTGGAGGACCAAATAATCATAAATAAGACATTTATCAAAATAATCATAGAGTATTTTTGATTAACCTGAAAACATAAAATATTTATCAATTTCCATGACTGAAGGAGTATACTCCTATAAAGGTTCTATATTGGGGTATGTACTTCGAGCATCGGATCTTAGGTCTAAAGGTCCTTTGTATAAATAAGGTTTTCAGTTAGGATCCAGAGCTTTGGGGGCCTTATAATCACTTGGGTACTTTTAATTTGCCTTGATTTCTGAAGTTACTGATGTGTGTGTGTGTGTGTGTGTGTGTGTGAGAGAGAGAGAGAGAGAGAGAGAGAGAGAGAGGACAAGTTGATAGAGCTTCTCGTCCCCACTGAAATAAAGACATATGAAGATCCATCAGCTGAGCTCCTCATCCCCAATGCCTCCTCTCCTACTCC